>NC_142584.1:81069098-81220613 GCF_965207765.1 Zootoca vivipara | reverse complement strand
AATGAGCATACAGCCAGTCAAGGAAGCTAAAGGGTGTACAGTAGGGGGAAACACCTCTAGGTGTTTATATGCTACCAACAGAAGCCTCCAAGTCAAGACAGTAGAATAGGCGTGCTCATTTTTAAAAGGGGGCCATAGATGTAGTGGGCAAAAAGGAAACCTAGTGGAAAGAGAAATGGGGGGGGGGGGTTACAGGGAAGGGCATACTGTGGGCATCAAAGAGGGCACAGTGCCAAACAAACCAGGACTCTCCAATGGAGCAACCTCACCCACAGAATAATTCTAGGGGGCAATGCCAGCCTCAAACTAATTCAGCACTGAAGACATACCACTCCCCCACCCCTTCCAACCCAAACGCTTAAAGTGATCTTCAGATGGAGAATTAAATCAGGGAAGCATCCAACATAGAAAGCATGATCGTAATGCATGACTTCAATCTGCCTCACACAGACTGGGCAAGTGTGTGTTATGACCCGGACAAAGAGGCAAAATTTCTAGATACCTCAAATGACAGTGCCCTAGAAGAGTTGGCCATGGAACTGGCTAGAAAGGAGGTGCCTGTGGATTTAATCCTGAATTGTGCCAAGAGGCTGGTATATGATGTGTGCATGTTGCTGAGCCAATTGGATATACTAATCACCGTGCAAAAGGAGAGCTCTGCTAGGTCAGTGTAAAGTTCCAAAGGGAAAACTGCCAACCATGTTTACCAAGTTGGCAGAAAAGTGTTTCCCCTCGAGGAAGAGGTGCAGAAATGAGAGCTTGCTGGCAAGTCCAAAAGCAGTTTAAATCTCCCTTGATAATATCTGAGCTCATATCTTCAGAAATGTAAATGCTCCCTTTCCACCTGTAGAGCATGGCCAAATGTCTTATTTAAATCTGTGTCTTACCCATTCCAAAAACCCAGACAGAGGCTTCTTGCAACTTAAACAAAGTACAGTGAAAGATCTTCCACAGCTCACTGCAAAACCTTGGCATCATCTCAGCTGGGAAAACTTTTATTACTCACCTGGAATGTGAAGGTTAAAAGCCAGAAGAACATTAATGAACAGGTCAGGCAGCTGGTCTGTGGTGTCTGATGGCAACCCATCTTCAATCACATCCAACAGAAACTGGACAAACTGGGAATTGAGGTGCTCTGTGCAAAATAAAATATGTTTAGAAATGTTTTTGTTCTTCTTCTTTTTAAAAGACTCCACAGGGGACATGATTTCTGGCATACGGAGCAAAACTGCAAGTCCAGCCACTACATTTCACAAAAGCTGAGTAGCAAATGATACATTGGGGTTATTCATTTTGGGTTGTATTTAAGCCCTATTCAGAGTAGATCCACTGAAATAAATGAAACTACAGTATGTTAGTCATGTCCATTTGATAAAGGCAGGAAGTCTGTATCTGACGTTGCATTAAATGGATCATATTGTATTGTATTCGTATGAAGTAGGTGCACAGCAGTCACCAAGGCCAAACAGTTCCATTAACTGAGGACCCAAACTAGATGATAAAAGAGGGGTAATCCAAGTATGGATCCCTGTTATGCCCTTGCCTCACCTGTCTGCCAGTTAAACACAGCTGCTGGGGAGAGGGACTAGGTTTGGTAGCTATGGTGCTGGGAGAGGGAGATTAAACCCCTTTCCTCTTGTATATTTCCCCTTGAAAAGTTGCTCCTCCCAAGCTGCTGTTTGCACTGAAAGGGTGGTTTACTGAGAGCCAGTCTGGTGTAGTGGTTAGAGTGCCTGGCTAGGATCTGGGAGACCAGCGTTCAAATTTCCACTCAGCCATGAAACGCACTAGGTGACCTTGGGCCAGTCTCTCCTGCTCTCATCATAACCTATCACAGGGTTGTTGTGAGGATAAAATGAGGAGAATGATGTACTGTATGCTACTTTGAGCTCCTTGGAGGAAAGGTGGGGTATGAATGAAATAGACAGACAGACACAGACTGTGGAAGGATGGAGTTGAAGGCTTAGGACAATTTATCAGCTAATAAGAAAGATATGGCTGCCCTCTAACAAATGTCCTAACTGATCTTGGGGAAGCTGAATTCAACACACATTTCTGAAGGGAAGACCAAGCAAGTTTTCACTCATCTGGGCTCCATCCAGTTCTCATATTCCCTGTAAGCGTTTTGGTGAGCTGTTTCCCAGACTGTGGAGAGCAATCTCGGATCAAGCTGTCTCTCTTTAATTATAGGTTTAAAAAACTGCAGAAATCCTCTGCTCAGTGGCAGCTTGCCATCCACCCCCTGTGGTGGAGCTTTTTCTCACCATAGTGATGATATGGCAGCGGTTCTCCCATACAGAATATCATAGCCAGCACCAAAGCAGAGTAGCACATCTTCTGATGGTCTGGAAAAGAAAGCCACGAGTTTAGTTACACCAGCGCCAGGGCACAAGCTCATGTGATCTAGACATGGCACGCATCTAGAACAGCCATTGAAGGAAGGCAGCTGGCTTGCTTGAAGGCTTGTTCTCTTTTTTTCCCTAAGGCAAAATTTCTGCCACATTGAAAAAAGTCAAGGCAGAAAAATAGATTATACAATGAATGCAGCAGATCAGAAAATATGTGTTACATTTCTGGTACGGTGTCAGCTCTTAAACAGATACCGTATTGGCCCGAACATAAGCCGCAACTGCATATAAGCCGCACCTTTAAAATTCAAGGGGGGGGGGAGGAAAAAAGAAGAAGACAATACTCAAATATAAGCCGCTCCCTTAAAATTCTGCAGGCACTCACACCCGTTCCATTTTACCATATGTCTGTTTCAGCAGCGATATCGTAACAGCCAATTTTTGTAAGGTCACAAATTTAAGCTGCGCTTTAACTTTTCACGGTCGGAATTTGGGGAGGGGGGGGAAGTGTGGCATACTCAGGCCAATATGGTACATTTCTCTTGATATTTGATACCATCAACAGTCTTGAGTCCTGAAGTGGAGTATGCAACAGCTGCATACAGAACTGTTAAGTTTAAATATAGGGAATTTGCCCACTGCCAGATGTTGCTAGACTGTAATTCTCACCATCCCTGACCCCTGACCATGGCTGATGGAACTTGGAGTTGAAGAAGATCTGGAGGTCCATAGGTTCCTCATCTCTGGTCCAAAGACCAGCATGTCACTGCAAAAGGCAAAGGGCCAAGCTCCGGGTCTGCTGGATTTTTCCCTTTTCTACAATCCTTGTTCTATGTTAATTCTAACTGAACTTTCAGATATCCATTCTGTCTGGTTAAGGCAACAGAGTTTGATTTCTGCAGGGCAAGGATGGGAAATCTGTCGCCCTTCAGATGTTGTTGGACTCAAAGTCCCACCAGCCCCAATGGTCAAGGACAATGTGAGTTGTAGCCCATCAACACCTGAGAGTCACAGGTTAGCCACCCCTGCTGCTGAGCAAAATGGTAGTGACTTACTCTTTACTGCAAAGGGTGACTCCATCCATTGGCTCTAATAGCACAAACATAATCGGCAGTAGAGGAAAGAGTCTATTCATTCCCTGCTTTCATATCTCCTAATTCCAATCACCTCTTGCTCAATACATGTCAGATTGGTGAAATTGACTAGACCAAACCGGAAATAAATTTTACACAAATGAAGTTCACTGTGGAGGAAAAACTTGCTTTTCAAAGGAAAAAACAAGGTTGGTTAAGGCATTAGAGCACACATTTAAAGAAAAATGGATTTAATAAAAATTCCTGGTCTTAACTAGTTACTGATGCACATCAGGACAGGACCTCTTCTCCTATTTCTCTGACTGCTAATTGCATTATTGTAGTATTCAATTCTGATTTGATTGCTTTTAATAAAACAGGGGGTGCAGCACAGTATCAAATGCTGTGCTGGAGAAGGTATCTGAAGAAGTGTGCATGCACACGAAAGCTCATACCAAAATAAAAACTTAGTTGGTCTTTAAGGTGCTACTGAAGGAATTTTTTTTATTGTGCTGGAGAAGAACAGACTTCTGCTTGCCCAGAGGAATTTCACCATTCTTCTCCCCACCCCACTTCCCAGTGCCTTTAATGGACATCAGAGTCTTCTCCAAAAGGTTAGGGGACCCTCTGGAACAGATTTAGGGATAGTGGGGGAGGGACTGCAAGGGGGAAGAGAGAAAGGGGAAGTTCTGGGGACGATTGGAAATTTGCTCACACAATAAATTCTGCCCTTTGTATATGGATTTGTTTGTTTGCTTTGCTGTTAATTGTGTTGCACTCCTAAGTGAAAGAAAAGCAGGACAATTTAAAAAATATAAAAAACTGGGTTAAACAGCTTCCCCTACCACAAATAGTAATTCAAGATCTCACATATATTGTAGTTTGGTTTGGTGTTTTTTTTTTTTTACAGCTGTTCCTGTAGAACACATTTCTTTCCTATAAATCAGCAATAGTTTGGCTCCAAGTCACCTGAGATTCAGACTATTCCAGGTGTGCGTTTTCGCTTCCTTTCCAGTGCACATTTCTACCTCATGCATCAACCTGTCCTGCAGCCTGCTAGTATCGCACAATTTTCACTGGCAGCATCTATACATGAGCGCTCCACAGAATCACAGCCACTGCCTTTCCTGAATCTTAATTAGTTGGCATGTTCCAGCAGGGGTTTAAATAAGAAACGCCACACGATAGGGCATATGGCCACAATGAAATATGCACTGCACTGTTTACAAGAGATCATTAAAGCATGGAGAGGTTTACCCAGCCTAGTTATTATGTGCAGCGATGAATAAGCCAGTAAAAGTTGGCTCGTTTCTTTATAGGCCAATACTTGGGCTATGTACTCTATGTGACGATTAGCAGGAAAGTACTTGGACTTCGGAAGTGTGGATTTGTCAATTTCTCTCTCAACATGTTTTGTTTCCCCAACTTTCATCTGGCACAACTACCCCCCTCCGTTGGATGTGACCGCCAGTCAGGCAGATGAACATAAGAATTTGTGGCAGGGTTGGGCACAGGTTTTCCGAAGCTCCAGAACAGGTTAGAGAGTGCCAATGTTCCATATGCACCTCGCTCTGTTCTTTTATCAGCAAATGTGTCATCCTAGGGAAAACTCTCCTGTCCAGATGCCATCAGCTTTGTTTATGGGTGCAGCTGCCTGGGAGAAGGCCTTTGGCTGCCTGGGAAAGGAGTCAAAGAGCAGAAGCCCCAGTTAGCCAAGAGAAAGGATGAAGAAACTGGGGGAATAATAATAATAATAATAATAGTAATAATTTATTATTTATACCCCGCCCATCCGGCCAGGCTCCCCCAGCCACTCTGGGCGGCTTCCAACAAAACAGAAATTCTAAAATACAGAAATCCATCAAACATTAAAATACAGAAATCCATCACACATTAAAAGCTTCCCTAAACAGGGCTGCCTTGAGATGCCTTCTAAAGGTCTGGTAATTGTTGTTCTCTTTGACCTCTAGTGGGAGGGCATTCCACAGGGTGGGTGCCACTACCGAGAAGGCCCTCTGCCTGGTTCCCTGTAACTTGGCGATACATGATCTGACAATATGTCAACAACTTAAAAGCGCCCTAAAACTACAACAAGGAAAGCGCAGAACAATGAAACATGTTCTGCTGTATAGGGTCTCTGCTATTCAATTAGCACACCCGCCAGTGTATGGGGATTCTAGGCAAGGAACTATTTGAGGCTGATGGGCCTTCTAACGATATCAAACCATCACTGCAGCAGGTGCATTGGTTTTGCACTGGGAAGAAGTGGCAAGTGGCAATGTACAAGCTGCCGCTGGGCCCTGCTACCATTTTCTCTGGTATTGCATCTGGTAGCAGTTACTCGTAGAGGAATGAAAAGAGCTAAGGCAATTAAAGATATGTAAGAAATATATCTGGAATGCTAGAAGCCGAATGCAATATGTAAGCTAATTCAATTATTCAGTGCATGCTAAATTCATTGATACAAAACCTTAAGATTTGTTCTGAGCGCCTAGCTCATTTCTCTTAAGCCATGGTAAAATGGTGCGTCCTTAGCAAATGTGACCAGTCACTTTTCTATCCTGGGCATATTAAAGGAGGAGGGAAAAGGGTTACCAGTACAGTGGTGCCTCGCTAGACGAATTTAATTCGTTCCACGGGTCTTTTCTTATAACGAAAAATTCATCTAGCGAATCCCATAGGAATGCATTGATATATTTTTTTTGCCCATAGGAACGCATTAATTGAATTTCAATGCATTCCTATGGGAAACCTGATTCGCTAGACGAATTTTTCATAAAACGAATTCGTCTAGCAAGGCAACCTCCGCTCGAAAAATCCTTTCGTTAAGCGGAAATTTTGTTAAGCAGGGCATTCGTTAAGCGAGGCACCACTGTAGTTCTAGGAAGACTAAAAAACCACAATTCAACCCAATTCACTTTGAAGACACAGTACTGCAATTCACCAGGGGGGGAACCTCTGATGAACGACACTACACCCAAAGCTGAGACCAGTTTATGAAGGGCAGAGGAAATGAAAACTGCATTACCCAGAGTTTTAAG
This sequence comes from Zootoca vivipara, assembly GCF_965207765.1. Taxonomy (NCBI): domain Eukaryota; kingdom Metazoa; phylum Chordata; class Lepidosauria; order Squamata; family Lacertidae; genus Zootoca; species Zootoca vivipara. The sequence continues at coordinate 81,214,151 of NC_142584.1, read as the reverse complement.
TCAACTTGAATGTTTTCTGAACTTAACCACAAAGCCAATCCTCTGGACCACAAATGCAACAAAGGAAGATTAGGACTTTGGAAGGGCTCAAACAGTGAAGCTCATAAAAAAGGAGGGAGCTAAAGAAAAATGTAGAACTGACAGCAATGCTGTGTGTCTATGTAGCAGTGACAAGGGACAGTTGATTACAGGAGTGGATTATAAACAGAATTGTTCTAGTCAATACTGCCTTGCTGTGTCTTATAATAAGCTCCCCCCCCCCCAAAATACCATGTGGAAAAGATTTGCAGACTAGAAGCACCACAGGAAAGTGGCTGTCCAGGGGCAAGAAGCATCTAGCAGAAAAAGTTGGACAGCGGCCAAGGTGCTTGCATCAGCACAAGGGATAGCATTATTTCATCAAAAGCATCCAGAATCCACGCAGAGAGCTTTAGCCTCCAGTATTCCTCTTTAAGCACCAGGCAGGATCCAATGGAACGCTTGCTTCTGGCTTGACAACAATCCCCAGCCGCCTGAAAGTTGGCATGGATTGCTCTGCTCTTTGCCATCCGCAAAAGGGATTAGATGCTCTGCAGTCCATCAGGAGGCAGATCAGCCTCGACTCCCAAGTTCCAAGCAACAAAGTAAGCCTCTATCACTCCAACACTCAAGGTCATTTTTCATGAGAGAATCTGTTTACAGTTTTGTGACAGCAACAGTAAAAAAGGAAAAAGAAATCATCTAAGCACAGTTGCAAAAAAACGGCCCCTGGAAAGAAAGAAATGGCTGACATGGACTGGTGGCAAAGAATTCGCTGCCCCTTGACACTTTTCCATTGTCTCGGTGATCTGTCCTGTTTCATTGTGAAGTGTTATTTCAAATGAACTGGTAACTGACACGAAGGGAAAGCGCTGGACAGATTTGGCTGTCAAAATCACATACCTGTCAAGGTCTGCCATTGCTAACACATGAGCAATAGTGTGTGCACAAGATGAACGCTCCTCAGTTGTGCTGGGTGGGGATAGAAGATGCTCAAGCTGAAAATAAATGTGACAGGAGGGCATGGGGCAGAATACCTTTCCAGAAGCAGATGCTTCAGTCAAACCAAAGCATATGTAATATTTATAATCTAGCCTTGTGGTCTCTTCCCCTAGCAGCTTATTTGCATTGTATTTGAAGCGCGCAGAATTGAAAAACAAAGCTGTTAGGGCGCAATTGCACAAAAGCTAGTTAATACTACGTAACCAGGAAGCAACTACTGGCCACAAAGCCAGAGGCTGATTCTAGAAGATTGGAAGGTACTATCTGTAGGGATAGTAGGAACAGCCCAGGGCAGCTACCAGGAGAACATGGTCTGCACATTTGGCGACAGCTAAATTGGCTGACCAGGTTGTGCAGGTGCTACCACACAGCTCTGGCAGGATGGACTTGTAGGAGGGAGGAAGAAACAGGAGACAAAAAAGACCTTCTTTTTCAGCACCCCCAGCACAGACAAGTTAGAGCAGGCATCCCCAAACTTCGGCCCTCCAGAGTGGTGACTGGGAGCGGCCGCCGAGACCACATAACACCGGTCTTGAAAGATCTACATTGGCTCCAAGTACGTTTCCGAGCACAGTTCAAAGTGTTGGTGCTGACCTTTAAAGCCCTAAACGGCCTCGGTCCAGTATATCTGAAGGAGAGTTTTCACCCCCATCGTTCTGCCTGGACACTGAGGTCCAGCACCAAGGGCCTTCTGGCGGTTCCCTCGTTGCGAGAAGCCAAGTTGCAGGGAACAAGGCAGAGGGCCTTCTCGGTAGTGGCACCCACCCTGTGGAACGCCCTCCCATCAAATGTCAAAGAGAAAAACAACTACCAGACTTTTAGAAGACATCTGAAGGCAGCCCTGTTTAGGGAGGCTTTTAATGTTTAATCCATTATTGTATTTTATTTTTCTGTTGGAAGCTGCCCAGAGTGGCTGAGGAAACCCAGCCAGATGGGCAGGGTATAAATAATAAATTATTATTATTATATTACAATTCCCATCATCCCTGACCACTGGTCCTCTTAGCTAGGAATCATAGGAGTTGTAGGCCAAAACGTCTGGAGGGCCGCAGTTTGGGGATGCCTGAGTTAAGAGTTCTAAAAGGGCACCCGAATCAACTCTGAATTATCCAAGCAGTAGATGAAGAAAGGAATCCATTTGTGAGAAATACTGAGTATAGAATAAAAACATCTGCCTGTAGACGAACTTATAAATTAGTGATGTATGGAGCTGAAAGTTTATTTTTAGATGCCAGCAAGCTAGGACTAATCTTGAAATCCAGGCAAGCTTCCCGCTAGAGTGAACAATGAAAACTACAACTTCAAGTACTGCCATCGTAACCAGGAGAAATAAACAGCCTTACAGAGACTTTTGCATGCCAAGATAAAAATGCTAACAACTTCAGACACTGTGGACAATCAATAAACTGCTGTGATAAAGAGAAAGCTCAGACATCTATAAGCATAACAAGTATAAAGTGCACGCACACATCATATTTGCATTGCAGCAACACAGGGAATGAATGAATGTATCACGGAAGCATAGATGGGTCATTGTGTGAGAAGCCAGTTGCCATCTCCCAGATCACCACCCACCCACTCAAGAACACACATCGCCCGCCTGCTCCCCATGCTAGTTCTGCTCTGTAGTTTTCCCATTTTGTTTGTGTTAAGTGTGACTGTCGGATTTTTTATACCTTCAGGGCAGAACAATCTTAGCTATCTGTATGCAGATAACAGCAGCCTGGCATTCCCTCTCATCCCCTTGCAGCTCAGTGAGGCTTAGAGTTGCATCCGATCAAGCGCAGGGCATTCATGTTCTCTAGCCTACCTTGTGCTTCTGCTGGCTTTAATTAATCCCCTCTCTCTTGTTTACTGCTTGCACTGAGGAAAGGCCGTCTTACTGGTACATATCAACCCTATGCTTAGCACCCGAGTGTACCCCTCAAATGGTTGTTGAACGCGACAAATGAAACAAAACAGAACTGCGGGTTTTCTTAAGGATGGCCAACGTATTCTCTTCAAAGTTTTGTTCTTCAAAGAAACCGAGTAGTGAGCCTCTGTTTGGACTTATCAAACAGATCTGTTTGCACCCCAGACAGACAGAACACAGTTTCTCTTTACCACAGCTACGTTGCACCCTTTTGGTAAATGTCCGTCGTTCCCTCTAACCCAGGCACCCCCAAACTTCGGCCCTCCAGATGTTTTGGACTACAATTCCCATCTTCCCCGACCACTGATCCTGTTAGCTAGGGATCATGGGAGTTGTAGGCCAAAACATCTGGAGGGCCGCAGTTTGGGGATGCCTGCTCTAACCTGTAACTCTAGATTAAAGCCACCAAGCTTCCAAATCCTTTATCAGGAGCCTTGGGATGTCTGGTTTTCGATTGTCTCGGAAGCAAAACGTTTTGGTTTCCAAACGCCGAAAACCCGGAAGTAAGTGCTTCCGTTTTCAAACGTGCCTTGGAAGTCAAATGGCTTCTGAGACGCATTTCTCAATGCAATCTTCCGACCGCCCATTGCACCTCAGTTGTCAAACGTTTTGGAAGTCAAACGGTCTTCTGGAATGGATTACGTTGGACAACTGAGGTTCCACTGTATATACACAGAGGAAGGGGGGTTGTTCTGTATGGCAAGCTGAAATGCTTGTGCAGATGTATGCTGTGCAGCTGAATCCCACCCAGAGCTGGTAAGGCTGCAATCCTAGGCTCACCTGGATGAGAGGAAGTCTCATTGAACTCAGAGGAGCTTACTACTAAGCAGACCTGAATAGGATTGTATTGCAGGAGGCAGTGGGGTGCAAAGGTTAGCGCTGAACTTGGACTGGGGAAGATCAGAGTTAAGCTTACACAGCTAACACCCTCTGTCTAACCTCTCACTAGTATGCTACGAGGATAAAGTGAGGTAGTTCACCTGTACAGGTAGCTCAACACCCTGAGCTCAGTCAAAGGATGGGATGCAAATATGGGTAGTCATATAATCATCATTTATAATGCCTTCCTTAAAAGGGTTATTCATTTGTATAGAAAAGCAGGCTGTTAATGCCATGTTTGATAGTGGATTATGGATTCAGTTTTAAAAGATTAAGGGTATAGACTATATCATGTGTGCTTGCATTAGTTTCAGAGTTCTAATTAAACTAGTTCCCATGGTGGCAGTCTGTTGCAGCACGTGTGTGTGTGTGTGTGTGTGTGTGTGTGTGTGTGTGTGTGCGCGTGTGTGATACTAAGCCAGATAATTTTTAAGGGATACTTAACTGATTTTTTTAAAAAATCAAATAGCCCATTAAATCCCAATAAAACTCCCACTCTTTCGCCAGTCTACTAGATGGCAACAGGTGACAACACTGCTAAGTCAAAGACAGCAACTCTTTTTTTTTAACTATTCCATGTTCAGCAGCTGAATATAAAAAGGTAAAAGGAAACAAGATACAGCCCACTAGAAAGATACCATGGGCTTCTTCGAGATATGCATGCATTGCCCATCAAAGCCATGGAACAGATAGAAAGCCAAGAGATTCAAATCGGCACTTGGCAGCAGTAAACAAACTGCAGAATTAATTTATTCAGCCTGCTGCATATTTTATACATATCGAAGAGCAGAAGTAGATGGCTCTGCTAAACCTAGTTAATAAAAAATGTTCTCTGTCTAATGAAAGCACTTCCAATCTTTTTCTTCTGCAAAACTTTGCTTTCAAAGGCATGGCTTCACACGAGGTCACCCATGAGATCAAGATCTACCACCCCTTTTTAAACTGACGGAACCAGGCAAGTTCAACCCCCCCCCCAGTACCACAGCCATATCCATGCTATTGCTCTTCCCTCATTTCTAAATCAGAAACAGACAAGGCCACCCTTCCCCAAGATTTACACACACTTTCCCTCATAGAACGGTCAAGGTATCACCCCCCCAACCTTTATCAATGGTCTCCAAACTCACCCAAGCCATCTTCTGAGCCACTTGAAGATTTACCTGGGAGGCATGCAGTCACTTAAATGAAATCCTAGTGAAGCCAAATACTCAAAACGGAACATTCAACTACAATCCCAGGGGCCCAAATTCAAGACAATTCAGAATGAGCAAGATTTGAAGAGTTTAGCCGGGGAAATGGAAACAGAAGCTACTTGAATGATCCTTTAGATTTTAGAAGGAGGCCAGTAAACTCAAAACACATAGACCAGCACCTAACTACCGTACTCACTCAGCTATCCGGGAGATGCTTGCAAAACCCAAACGAAAACTCAAGCACACTCTCTTTGGCTATCGTGAGCTGCTTCCTCAGCTTGCAACAGGATTCCCAAGGATGTAGAAGCATAGAAGAAATGCCAGGCAATTGATCAAGGATACGGGTAAGAGAATGTACTTTCAGATCTACTTTCCCTCACTCTCTTCACTTCCTGTTTATAGTCCAGCCTCAGCCCTTATCTGCTTCAACTTGGTGGCAAAACTCCACTGTGCCCCTCAGTCTTAATTTCCTACTAACACCCATCTCAGAGACTCTTGCAATGGTGGATTAGATTGCTGCCCAAATACCAGTAACAATTATTTTGGATGCCCAGTCTTCATAACCTCACAAGCTGCCCAGAGTGGCTGGGGCAACCCAGTCAGATCAGATGGGTGGGTAGGGATTATTATTATTATTATTATTAATAATAATAATAATAATAATAATAATAATAATAATAATAATACCACCTCACGATCCCCATGACAAGCAGCAGAGATGTAGCAAGAGGCATTTTATAAGCTTGGCTTACCTTGGGTATGAGTCTGCATGTCTCGAGCTAGCTCCATTGGCAGGACCGAATTCACCAGAGCAGAGATTATAGCAGCATCCAAGTTGCACATTGCTCCAAAACACTTCAGAAGCAGTAGCCGTAATGGCACCCTGTGCTCCTAAAAAGTTTTAAATGACAAATTGTAAATGACGAAATGCCTGACAAATGCTTCCTATTTGTTATCAGTACTCACCGAGGTAAATATTTAGTTTAAGAACTGAGCTCAGCAAAGCGAGTACAGTACATTTATCTTCACTGTTTCAAGTTAGTGAGCTTACATGGAAGCGGGCCTTTCAGGGTATGCAAAATGGGGGTGAACCGGATTTCACCATTTGTGTTTCTTGCCTAGTTCTTTATGAATAAGATCAATAAAGCAGGAAACCATGGTCAGTGACTTCTAAACAAGCCAGAAATGAAGCTACAGATTGTTTGGGAGTTATTAACCACAGTTTCCTGGACTGGATGTACAGAGAAATGACAGTTAACCTAGACTTCCTGGCTTGCTGAAACCAGCTCTGCACACTACAAGAAGTGCCAGAAAACCTCTTCCTACTTGAGGCAGACCCATTTATTACCAATTTCCAATTAGTCATTTTGTAGCATCACACAAGTTTTGTGATAGAGTGCACTCCAAGCATTGTTTGGGATTAGAGGAAAGTAAGCTTACTCCTCAAGAGAGAGTCTCCTAATTGATACTAACTGGGAACAGATCCATTTTCCACTCTAACTCCTCTATAATTTCTTTTTGTGTGTGAAGATCCTTTCATATATTTCATCACAGAAAGGCAACATTACACTTGTAAAACTAATTTCTGATCCATACAAGTGGACTATCAGTCACAATGGCAACTCTCACATGAACTCTCACACAGGAACATAACTCGTACCAAGTCATACCATTGGTTGATCAAGTTCAGCCGCAACTACTATGACTGGTAGCGGCTGTCTGGGGTTTTAGACAGGAATATCTCCATCTCCCAGCCCTACCTAGAGATGCTGGGCATTGAACCAGGAACCTTCTGCATGCAAAGAAGATGCTCCAGCAGTAAACTACAGACCTCCCCCTACTTTCCATGCACTGGATTTTTTAAAAATAAAAACATGTTTAAAATAAAATGAATTAATTATGACAAGCATAGGAGAGTGGATTATCTGGGGCAGATGGCTGTAACAGCGAGCCCTCGGAAAGGGATGGAGCAAAGAAGCATTCTTGTAGGCACTAAAGAGAAACACCTACATGTTCCTCTGCATACTTGATTTCCTTCCTTTGTCCCAGAGAAGTATCTTCATAACCTAATTTCCTTCCCAAAGCTGTTTATGAATGCACAGATGTGCATCAATTAAGAGAAGAGCAGGAACAGCCTGCCAATGTTCCCAAGGCATTCTCTGAAATCCTTCCTCTCGATGACAGCAAAGCTGCTACCTCTGTTCCCGAGTGGAGTGCTTTTGTGTGTTCTTTATAAGGGGCAGCTAGATTTATCTTCCAAGCTGCTAGCTCTTCCTTATTTCTATCACTTAAACAAATGTCCATGACCCAGATATAAGGCTTGTTTTCAATATTATCTTCGTGTTATTATTCACTATTTCCTTCTCAAATTTAGAGGGCTCAATAGCAAATCCATTCTTCTTATCCTGTTTAAATGTCTCATAGAGTTGATGATATTCCAGCCAGCCCGAGGCACACTTTTCCTGATGCCACAAATAAAACTTTGGAAATAAGGAGTCCTTTGTTATGGGTTCCTTTACAGCTTACGCTCTTGAGGTTTACAGTGTTAAGCTCACACTCGGCATGCTCATATTCTTCCTCTGCTCTTACTGTTTGGCTACTTGATCGTAGTGTGGAAAACTATGGCCTTCATAGTTGCCTGATTTAACCAGCAAGCCCATGCATTATCTCTAACCACTGGCCAGATGGGAGTTGGACTCCAACAGCATCTGGATGGCTAAAGGTTCACTATTCACAGGCTAGACAAACCAATTAGAAATATTCCTGGAACCGAGAATGCCAGGAAGAGGTTATGGTTCTTGACAACACTGTCATAAACTTGTGTTCACATTTTCACTTACTGTACTCCTGTCCCCAAAAACTCTCCATCAGTTCTGATGTGTGAACAAGGATTACATAAAAACAGTGTGCCCCCTACATGCAGCTGCGGTGATGATGATAATAATAATAACAACAATAATTTATACCCCGCCCATCTGGCTGGATTTCCTCAGCCACTCTTGAGCTCTAACCCATGTCCGGCCAGATTCAGAGTGAGTTTTCCGCCACTGGCACTTTAGCCATCTCAACAACTGTTTCATCGCCCTCAGCTCCAGCGAGAACCATGGAGCTGTCTGGGCTCCATGCAATCGGAGACGGCGCTTTGGAGCCAGACAGTCGATAACCCTGGTTAACTCTGCATTCCAGCGGGCCACCAGGGAATCAGCTGAAAGGCCATCAACATGGGATAAAACACCCTCTACCATTCTCTGGAAACAAAAAAATATTGACTGCAGCCTCATACCATCTGATAATATGTAACAAGGGACATAACCGATTCGAAGTCATTCTTCTTGCACATCTTCTTGCAGACTTCTGGATCCGCGTCGGTCTGGAAATGTGGATGGAAAAATCAGTTTCCCAGTGAACCAAGAATGCATTGTTTCTGACAAAAGCCATGCAAGATAAACCTGCAGATCTGTCCCAAATCTTTCCATTCCCCAAACATAAACTAATATAACGCAAACTAAAGTTACATTCAGTACCAAAACAAGTCTCTGTCCTGAAACAAAAACAGTCTATAGATGTATGGTCCAAAAAACCACATATATAATTCCAGAGACCCTGATGTTGGGAAAGATTGAGGGCACTAGGAGAAGGGGACGACAGAGGACAAGATGGTTGGACAGTGTTCTCGAAGCTACGAATATGAGTTTGACCAAACTGCGGGAGGCAGTGCAAGACAGGAGTGTCTGGCGTGCTATGGTCCATGGGGTCACGAAGAGTCGGACACGACTAAACGACTAAACAACAACAAATGTAAACTGCTGAAAGGCCCAACAAGAGCATGCCACTACCTATAAAGTAATCTCTCATTCTGGAAGACAAAATAGCTTATAAGGGTTCCCCCCCAACCCCCGAATTTCCACTTTAATTTCACGCTTGGAAGAGGAAAAGGACCCCCTTGAGCCAATCACATCCTTAAACAATGAACATTCACTAAAATGCACCAAATATGAGAGGTATAAGTTGTTTTGGACTTTCCCGCTTGCTAATAGATGCTTCTTCTGAAAGAGTCAGCCTTTTAATGTAAATCCCACCTGCAGACTCCTTACTTTAGAAACGCTATTGAAGTTCACTCTAAAAACAAGCAACATTAGGCAATTTCACATTTCAGTTCACATTCATGCTTGTACACATGCTGGCCTCTCAAGAGAGATATGGATCAAGACAAGGTTATCATGCCACATACATAACAGAAATGCATCTGTATCATTCTTTTTTTTCATTCCCACCCCAGCTAAAAAGTTACACCAGAGCTTTCCAAACTGTGTCGTAACGTTAGTGTGTTGGCTGCAGTGTGTGGTTGTGTTGAGCAAACGCTTCCCCGCGCTCCTCCCGGAGCTGGAAAGGGGTTAGTTTAAAGCAGGCATCGGCAACCTCTGGCCCATGGGCCGGATACGGTCCATGGAGGCTGTTTATCTGGCTGACAGGCCGCTCATGAACCGAGCTGCCTGCTCGGCAAGTCCCCCGCGTGCTGCGGTAAACCGGCGCAGGGCAGCGCGGGGACTCACTGAGCGGTGCAGGAAATCGCGTCCACGCAGCCGCAGAAGCGATTTCTGGCGCTGCGGACATTTTGGAAATAGGCAGTCAGCACCGGAAATTGCTTCCTCCGGCCCATGGGCCCATGGGCAGAAAACGTTGCCGACGTCTGGTTTAATGGGTAAAACTGAATTACTGTGTCGCAAAATGATGCATGTCAAAAAGTGTGTCACCAACATGAAAAGTTTGGAAAGCTCTAAGTTACACTGTCTTGATTGCTACCCGGGGCTCCTCTGGGAGGATATGTGGGGGTATAAATTCAATAAAAAATAAATAAATAAATTTTTATATTTCTGCTGAACAGAATTCTGAGAAAGTAACCATGCAAAAGCCAGAGCAGGAAATTACCAGAATACGAAGCAGTTCCTCCAAGTAACAGCAAATGACATTTTCATCTTCATAGAGGGCCCAGCTGCGTTGCTGAGCATCGTCTTTATGGCGGGTCAGATCTGTAAATATAACCTTTAGCCTCTGTTCGTCATGGCAGATCTGACCAGAAGGCAGTCCTGAACAAAGATCCTGCAACAAAAATAATACACATCGCTTTAACAGTGAGCACTTAATGGAAAAGCACTTGTTTTCAACCATCATTTAATTTTCAGCTGAGATTTAAATGGCTAAGGCAGGCATCCCTAAACTGCGGCCCTCCAGATGTTTTGGACTACAATTCCCATCTCCCCTGATCACTGGTCCTGTTAGCTAGGGATCATGGGAGTTGTAGGCCAAAACATCTGGAGGGCCGCAGTTTGGGGATGCCTGGGCTAAGGTAAGTCATAGCTGCCAAGTTTTCCCTTTTCTCGCGAGGAAGCCTATTCAGCATAAGGGAATTTCCCTTAAAAAAAGGAGAACTTGGCAGCTATGAGGTAAGTGCACCTTCCAAGTGAAGGCCTTCAATGAACTGCCATTTTCAAATCATGCACAGGCATCCATAAATGCCAGAAGTGACTTATTTTACTTTATTTTATTCCACATCCGGATAATGTCTTCTATTTGTTTCTTACCCTGGTTTCTTAATGGTCCTTGGCCATAATAATAAAGGTTTTATTTGAACTGGCCACAAGAGGTTGAACGGGTTTAGTATCACTTATGACAGACACCCCAAACTGCGGCCCTCCAGGTGTTTTGGCCTACAACTCCCATGATCCCTAGCTAACAGGACCAGTGGTCAGGGATGATGGGAATTGTAGTCCAAAACATCTGGAGGGCCGAAGTTTGGGGATGCCTGACTTATGAGAATGCCCTCAGTCATAAGCATGAATTAGTACTCTGAAAACTGAAATGTCTGTTCTGCTCAGTGTCCTGGGAAACGGATGGCAAACAGCTTGAACAATTAGTTAATTCAGGTGGTACACAGAAAACGGTATTCCTCAAAGATGTGTACAACCTGGGGAGCAGAAGTGTCAACACAATACAGCTCATTGGGCACAATCATATCTGTAAGGAAGGAGGCAGTTTGGGAATCTTACAACTGTTGGGTTTTTGCACCTGCCAACTATGCCATTAACCTGATTAAACAAGTGAATTCACATTGGCAGAGGGGGTGTATGAAGCAATTGTGATTCTCTTGAAGATAATAAATCTATTTCTCCCTATTTGTGCAACTTTTATTTTCTCACAAGGCATGAAAGTGACCCTATGTGCTTCCAAAATGTGATGAAAATCATAGCCCTAGGAACCCAACTAAAAGAGCCTTGCTTCATTTTAGAGTTAAAGAATCTCAATCTCCCATCACACTGTTCACCCAACCTCATTAATTTAAAATCTGTGAACAGAAGCACCGTTAACTCTATCAGATTTCTCCAACCCTTTCTCTCCCTTCCTTAGATGGAGCGCTACTGGTGCTATATTGGGAATAGGTAAAGGATCATGCTAATTTTTTTGGGGTGCCTCCCCACCACCCACAACAACAAAAACCATACAGTTGCTTAGATGCAGCCAAGAGTTCCTTAGCCGGCTAACTTGCAGTGTGGACCGGGGGTGCGGGGAACTCTGAAAAGTAATTCATGTAGAAAGGATAACACATGGTTGGAACTGAGCAAGATGATTTCTCTAGAGGCCTGATTTCCATGCAAAACATGCCCTAGAATTTGCCACCAGCACCTTGAAATGTCATCTCTCAGTATCTCAGCAATTTGCAAGGAAGGAAATTGGAAGCCGCCTTATACTGTCAGACCATTAGTTCACTTAGCTGCATGCTGACCCTACTACAGTGGCTGGTTGTAGTTCAGCAGTTTCAAATGTGAGGAATGCCCAGCAGTTCCTTGAGATGTCAGAAATTGACCCCGAGGCCTTATATTTGGGATGAGGGTGGGAGAGTAGAATAAGGACAAAAGATACTAGGCCCTGAAAACCATAAAAGCTTGGTGAAACAAAAACCAGGCTTCTCCTGGAGGAGTGTCCCCAAACAAGTGATGCCACAATAAATAACTATCTATCTTATAGATAGTTCATGCAACATTTGTTCAGGACCAAGATAAAACTTTATGCTTTTATCTTCATGTAGATTTATAGTGATGGGGGTCTTTATCCAGCCCTATGGTCTGGGGCAGGATTTTGCACAAACTGATCAATTCAGACCATAATATGACCCAAACCAGAGGAAAAGCATAGTATGATGCTAAGGTACATGCAGAACAGTTAGCTCAGTCCTTGCTGAGGATGTGATCAGACAAATTCCTAACACAAGTCCCCAAACAGCAAAAGTTTAATCCAGAAGTTAGTTAAAGTATTTCACCCATGCTCTCCATATTGCCAAGTTGGGTAAGAAATAAACTAAATTTGTAGTTGGCCGACTATTTAAGAGTTGGTAGTCCGAAGAGTGCAGAACTAAAGTGTTTCATTGCTAGAGTGTAAACAAAAGGTGTTTGCGAGCAAAGGTGTGCAAATAAGCTGTGTTGCTGGAAGACAGGTCAGACCCTAGTTTTACACTGTCATTTTGAGGGATCATGACCAGACACTCCATGATGATAAAGAAGTCAAAGGTCAGTGTATTTGGGCAGCTGCACATTCAAAACTTTCCCCCCTCTATCCACGCTGAGCAGCCATAATTGTAGTTCCAATATATTACTCATGCATTTATTTAATTTATATTCAGCCCTTCCTTCCGAAGTGCCACTATGTGTGCGCTGGGTGTATATGGATTGAAAGTTGGGTTGATGTAACTTATCACAGAACTATAATGATTTCAAGATCCAAGTTAGCTATTTGCTTAGTGCAATAACTAACTTTGTCATGTAATCAGCATGATAGGGCTTAACTAATGTGCCATATAAGATGACCTCTAGACTAGTCGACAGCAGTGTGGGAGCAGTGTAGTTCCGTGTTAGAAACTGAGATATGAACGCTAGGAGCTAAATGGCACCTTAAACCTAGGTTATGGGCACAACAACAGAATGTCTAGGCACACTTTTTTATAACAAGAATACAAAGCTGAAAAATGAATGAACTGCAGCCAAAATATCATGTTCATTTTTCACATGGTGTAGTCCTTCCCCTGCCCTAATATTCTTAAGAGGGTCTCTTCTACAGTCTTCAGAGAGTAGCAGGAAGTGGGCAGGCAGAAAAAAGCCCTCATTTCCTTCCACTCTGCAGTTTTAATCTGAAATCTTAGGTGCAGTAGTACTGCGCCCTGAGCTCAGCAACTGCTTGCGCTAATGGAATTCCCTGTCACAAAATGTGCCTAGAACAATGGGAGTTTCGAACACTGGCATAGTGATGAGGCAGTGGCCTCACAGGTTTGCAACACTGAGATGTTGTTCCTAGCCCCAAGGGGTTGCCTCATAGCAGCATGGTCCCTGTGCTACTGGGGGTGGGGGCAATTCCCTGTCTTGAGGGTCATTCCATCAAGGAACCTCTGTGCAGCCCATCAGGGTGCCTCAAGCTAAAATAGTGCTTGGCCAATTTTTGAGTATAAGCAAGCTTTTTGAGTATAAGTATAGTTTCTGAGAGTGTAAGGATGTTTTTTACAAACTCATGAAGTGTGTATGGACAGCAGTCCTAGCTTCGGCATGAAGTTAAGTGCTTCTTTCTCAAACAACTTTAACTATGTTCTCTCTGGGGAACGTGAGAATTGGAGGAGAGAGGAGCTTCCTGTCGTGCCGCGCAGCCATTCAGTCGGGTTTCAGTTCAGCTGAGCTGAAACCGACGCGTCAAGGACTGGGCGCCCTGCTCCGGCGAAGCGGGCGCCCTCAGAAATCTCAAGAGGGGCTTCTTGAGAACATGGACGGTCCGGCAGCGCAGTTTTGCGGGCTCCCCCTTCCCCGGAAAGGCTTAATTTTGAGCCCCCGAGAGCGAGGGGGTCGGAGCTGCAGCGCTATGGTGGACACAGCACTCTCCTTGACAGCGTGAAGCCGCAGGACTGAATGGCAACAGCGGGCGATTCTTCCTAACAAAAGGCTAAAGAATGGACCGTGAGTACTTAGGATATTAATCTGATTTAATTTGGAATAAATTGGCCACGGATAAGGGGTTTAAAAGAAGGAAGCCAGCCCCTTTCTACTGATTGAAACGGCAGCAGCAAAAGTTACTGAAGCCGCAAAGACTTTTTTTCTTTCTAAGACTCTTTCTGGAGAGCTGTCAAACCTCCCCCATAGAGAGGGGGGGGGGAGACGATTTAGGTGTACTTAGAGAGCAATTAAGCAATTAAGCAATAAAGATCTAAAGGGAGTCATTTGCTGGAAACGGAGGACCTGTCAGCTCAGCCAGAGAATAGAGGCTTTGTTAGTGTAACAATGCCTCAAAAGAACTGAAAAAGAGCTGTTGAAGTCTGCCTCTTTTTAACTATTTGTAAAATTGGAGACAGTGTTATTTGGGAGTTAAGGACTTGCCACATTGTTGGAACTAAGTTATATTAAGAAGACTGCAATAGACTTTGTTGGATTTTGACTATACCCCTATGGACAGAAAGAAAGTACTTGCCGCCTGTGAGAAAGGAGCCTGATTTCCAGCACCTACCCAGTTGTTTGGGTTACAAGAAGGTTTGATGACCTTGGGAGCCAGCTGGGGGAAAGTGAGTGTTTTCCAGCATTGCAGCCTCTGTTGGTAATACAGGGGTGTTTCGAACTAAGAGGAAACGAAAGTAAATTCCAGCACGTTGGCTGCTGTGTGGATTACAAAATATTTTGGGTTTTGGAGAAAGAGAAAGTGTGTTCCAGCACATCAGCTGCTGTGTGGATTACAAATGACTTTTGGTTTGGTTGTGGAAGAACTTATGTGATTTCCAGCACGTTGGCTGCTGTGTGGATTACAAAATAATTTTAAGGGCAGGAATCCCACTGGTCTAGCACGCTAGCTGCTAAGTGGATTATAAAATTGGGGACTCTGCAAAGAAGGCATCTCTTTGGAATTAGAGACATAATAATTGCATTGTGGATTACAGTTTTCTGGCTTGGAAAGGCACATTAGCTGCCTGGTGGATTACAAATTATTTGGCAATCATAAAGGTGGAATATATAAATAAAAAATGTCGGGCACCGACAAAAAAATGCAATTGAGAAGGGATTCTAAAGATCAAGCTTTTCAAGAGCAAATTTTGGAATTTATGAAAGAAAATAAGCAGAGTCTACAAAGTTTAACTAAAGAGGTAAAAGCCACCACAAAGTGTCTCCAGGAATTTAAAGAAGAATTTGGTGTGATGAAAAAAGATCTTCAGGAAGTTAAAACACAGGTCTCTGGTTTAAATGTGAGAGTAACAGACATTGAAACAACTAAGCTAACAGACTTAGAAAAGTTGCAGGAAGAAACACAAATTAGGCTTGCTTTTATTGAACTACGGGATAAGGAGAATCAATTAAGATTCAGGAATTTGCCGGAGCTGGAGAAGGGAAAAGGAGATTTGGGAGATTTAATCGCACAAGAATTTTCTGATTGGTGGGGCCTGGACAAAGAAGAGATAAAAGCCACTATTTTGAGGGCTTACAGAGTAGGCCCAAAAAAGAAAAAGGATTCCAATTTCTTGAATGACTGTATAGTGGTTTTTCAAACAAAGGAGCAAAGAGATAAGATACTAGGTCACCACTACCAGAAAAAATTGGAAGTTCTCCAGCATACGGTAATTTTGTTTAAAGAAACTCCTAAATTCTTTTTGGCTAAAAGAAATAAATATTTAGACCTGACAACGATTTTGACGAGGAAAAATATTCTCTTTAAATGGAAATTTCCAGAAGGCCTGGCATTTAAATACAAACAAAAAGAATACAAGATCCGATCGGTTGAGGATAAAAGAAGATTTTTGGAAAGCCACGCAGAGGATTTTAAATCACCAACTGGAGGAGGCCAAGGTTTGGGAGCAGGAGCTGGACCAGGAGCATTCGATTTAGAATTGCTGGCAGGAGCAGGAGCAGGGATTGGCGCTGGACCAGGAGACGAAGATTAAACTTTAAAGTAAAACAAGATGGCGTTAAGAGTACTTTCGTGGAACGTGAATGGACTAAATTCATGCGTTAAAAGAAGGAAGATTTATCATGTAGTTAAAAAACAGAATTTGGACATTATCTGTTTACAAGAGACCCATGTAATTAGGACTCATAGAAGAATTTTACAAAATAAGTTATTGGGCCAAGAATTTATATCTTCTGATAAAGTTAAGAAAAGAGGGGTAGTCATCTATGTAAAGGAAAAATATAACCCTAGACTATTGTTTAAGGATGAAACAGGGAGATATATCGCAGTGGAAATATCTCTGCAAGGCGAAAAATGTTTAATACTTGGAATTTATGCACCAAATGAAGCTAAATCAGACTTTTTCAAGAACATTCATACTGCGCTGTTGGAATATTTGGATTATAAGATCATAATGATGGGAGATTTTAATGGGGCTGTATCGACTATGATGGATAGAACTCAAAGACAAAAAATATCTAATGATGGCAAGCTTCCAAAAACATTCTTTGATTTGGTGGAGAATTTTGATTTAGTAGATGTTTGGAGGCTAAAAAATCCATTAGAAAAAGAGTTCACTTTTTTTTCGGACTCGCAAAAGTCAGGAAGTAGATTGGACTATATTTGGATTACAAAGGACTTATGTCCAAAAGTGACAAAAAGCGAGATATGCCCCAGAACTTATTCAGACCACAACGCAGTTTTAATGGAGTTAAAACAGTACCTGCAGGGTTCTTTTAGATGGAGGATGAATGACTCTTTACTGAGAAATGAGCAGATAAATAATAAGGCCCAGAAGATGTTGAAAGATTATTTTGAATTAAATCTGAACAAAGGACAAAATATTACAATGGTTTGGGATGCCGGCAAAGCAGTAATGAGAGGATTCTTGATTCAACAGAATACAATTTGGAAGAAGAGGAGGAATGAAAAGAAGGAAAAGATTTTAGACAAATTGAAAGAAAAAGAAAAAAAATTGAGAGATAATCCAAAAAGTCAGGAAGTTCAAAAAGAGATAAAAGCTTTGCAGGTGCAGTACTCCCAAATAATAAATGAAGAAATTGAATGGAAAATTAGAAGAATGAAGCAAAGATCTTTCGAATCGGCCAATAAATGTGGAAAATTGTTGGCTTGGCAATTGAAGAAAAGACAAAAAGAGAATACAATTATAAAGATTATGGATGAAGGAAAATCTATTGAGAACCCTGCAGAGATACGGAAATGCTTTACAAAATATTACAAACAGTTATATAAAAGGGAAAAAGAAGATTTAGATGGAATTGAGAAGTTTATAAAAGAAAATGGACTGCAAAAAATTCCAACACAACAAAAGAGCCTACTGAATGGATTGATTACAAGACAGGAGGTTGAAACAGCAATACAAGAATTGAAAAACGACAAAGCCCCAGGACCTGATGGACTTACCTCCAAGTACTACAAAACATTAAAAAACTGGTTGATACAACCATTAATGGAGGTAGCAAATGAGATTTTAGGGGGGGGCAAAGCACCAGAGACTTGGAAAGAAGCTTTTATCTCTCTGATACCAAAACCGGATGTGGATAAGACTCAGGTTAAAAATTACAGACCAATCTCCTTACTAAATGTGGATTATAAGATATTTGCTAGTATTTTGGCATCAAGATTGAAAAGGGTGTTGAAAGACTTAATTCATAAAGACCAGGCAGGATTCCTGCCTGGTAGACATATGAAAGACAATGTGAGAATTATAATAGATATTCTTGAGAGATTGGAAGTGAAAATAAACACCAAAGCAATGTTAATTTTTGTAGATGCCGAAAAAGCTTTTGATAATATCTCTTGGAATTTTATGAAAAGAAATTTTGTAAAAATGGAGGTTGGCCAAAACTTTGTTAATGGGATTAATGGTATCTACTCTGAGCAAAGAGCTAAGATTATTGTAAATAATGTGGTCTCAGAAGAGATAAGAATTGAGAAAGGAACAAGACAAGGGTGCCCACTCTCCCCCCTGCTATTCATTTCCGTTCTGGAGGTTTTGTTGAACATGATAAGGAACGATGATGGTGTTAAAGGAATTACAGTGGGTACAAAACAATATAAGTTAAAAGCCTTTGCAGACGATTTAGTACTGACCTTGCAGAACCCTGAACAGAGTGCAGTGAGAGTACTGCAGATAATTCAAGAGTTTGGCAGTGTGGCAGGCTTTAAGTTAAATAAAGGGAAAACTAAAGTACTAGAAAAGAACTTGACATTGCAAGAGAGACAGAATATAGAGGATTGCACAGGACTGAAGTGTGTAAAAAAGGTGAAATACCTAGGAGTTAATATGACGTCAAAAAATTTGAACTTGTATAAAGACAATTATGAGAAACTTTGGAAAGAAATCCAAAGAGATTTGGAAGTATGGTCAAGGTTGAAATTGTCCTTAATGGGAAGAATTGCAACTGTTAAAATGAATGTATTGCCGAGAATGTTGTTTTTATTTCAGGCCCTACCGATAGTTGACAAAATGAAATGTTTTCAAGAGTGGCAGAAGACACTGTCTAAATTTGTCTGGCAGGGGAAGAAACCCAGGATTAAATACAAACTTTTGACTGATGTAAAAGAAAGAGGAGGATTCTCCTTGCCAGACTTAAAGATTTATTTTGAAGCCGCAGCTTTTTGTTGGTTGAAGGAATGGTTTTTGTTAGACAATGATGACTTGTTGGATTTAGAGGGCCATGATAATGCGTTTGGTTGGCATGCATATTTATGGTATGATAAAGTAAAATTACACAAAGGTTTTAAAAGCCATATAATTAGGAAATCATTGTTTAATGTTTGGATTAGATACAAAGATCTATTGGAAAGAAAAACTCCTAGGTGGATCTCACCACTTGAGGCAAAGAAACCTAAAAGGACAAATATGGATGAGAATAGGTTGAAATACAAAGATATCCTGATGGAGGTGGGAAACCACTTTAAGTTAAGGCCATATGAACAACTGAAAGATAGGTTGAGTGACTGGTTTCAGTATGTGCAGATAAATGAAGCATTCAAGCTAGATAAAAAAATAGGATTCCAGACAGAAAAGTCGAAATTAGAAACGGAGTTATTAGAGACAGACTACAAGAATTTGTCTAGAATGTATAATTTGTTGCTAGAATGGCATTTGAAAGATGAGCAAACAAAATCAGTGATGATTGAATGGGCCAAGGACTTGGGTCATAATGTGATGATGTCGGAGTGGGAAAAATTGTGGAAGAAGGGTATGAAATTTACGGCTTGTACTGTGTTGAAGGAAAATTTGATGAAAATGATGTATAGATGGTATTTGACGCCGGTCAAGCTGGCTAAAATGTATCACAAAAGCGACAATAAATGTTGGAAATGTAAGCAGGATGTTGGCTCATTCTACCATATGTGGTGGACATGCCCTAAGATAAAAGGCTTCTGGGAAATGATTTATAATGAGTTGAAAAAGATGTTTAAAAACACATTTTTGAAAAAACCGGAAGCCTTTTTGCTTGGAATAATTGGGGAAGAAATCCCCAAGGACGATGTTAATTTGTTTATGTATGCCACCACAGCCGCTAGGATCTTAATAGCACAATATTGGAAAAAAGAGGAACTGCCTTCGAGGCAGGAATGGCAAATGAAAATGATGGATTATATGGAATTGGCAGAATTGACAGGAAGACTCCGGGACCAAACAAATGACAAAGTTTTAAAAGATTGGAAGAAATTTAAAATATACATAGGGTATGAATTTGAAAACTAGATTTTGAACATCCAGGAAAATAAAGAAGTTAAGGCAATAGGGAAATAATAGAAGATTGAAAGGGAGAAAATATGATAGATGATATAAAGATGAAATTTTTGAAGTGTTAAAGAGACTATATGATGGGTAAGAAGGATGATTTAGAAACTGCTACAGAAGTTTATAAAAAAGAAAATCAGATAGTAGGGAATTGGGGAAGCCAGAGGACAATGAATATTAAAATGGATTAGAGATGATATATTTTTTTTGTTGTATTTTTGTATTTTTGTATTTCTGTATTTTGATGTTTACTTTTTGTATTTGTGTTCTGTATGTGTGTTGATAAAATGTTTAATAAAAAATATAATTTAAAAAAAAAAAAAAAAAAAAAAAAAAAAGAGAATTGGAGGAGAGAGCTGAAAGATTTTCTAAGAATCCCCACCCCCACCCCAAAATGGAATAAGAGATCATCATTGATTAAAGCTTCCTGCTGCTCTATACTAAATCTCGCAACCTTTTTTCAGGCTCCATATTACATTCTTTAATTAGTTGTATCCTTTCTTCTGTCCTCCTACCTTAAATTAAAAGTCAAATCACTGCTTTACTAAATCAATTTTAGAATCCATTACCACAGACTTATTCCCAATGTGCTCTTTTGAAGGATGAATTGCTTGTGGTATTTTTCATTCAGGTATGCCTCGCTGCCGTGTTCATGCAATACAAGGATCAAGGGAAAATAAATATACTCATACCTCTGATGTTGCACATAGTCTGCCAGGGTGTCCTTGCACTTATTCTATAGTGAAAGCAATTTCAAAAAGAGGGAACTTGTACCTCTCAGGTACTCTCATATACCTAAATAAGGCAGGAATGGAGAGAATCTAGCCAAAGGTGTAATTCAGGCCTCCTTTGATGTAGGAGAGACTTCTTTTTAAAATGCAGCAGTAGCTAGCTTTCCCTTGAGCTTTGGGTTTCCACTTATTTCTCTAAATTGCCTTTTAACATATTGCCCATTTGGGCAATGTAAGAGAACATACATCCTCATAATGACAGGCTGCTGAAGGCCCACTCACACACGGTGTAGCTGCTCCTGTTGTAACTTCAGTGCCCCTGCACACATGCCCTCTGCACATTTTATTTAATATCCAAGTGTGGCAAACCTGCATTCATCCATAAGATCAAAAGAGCAGCCATTCTGGATCAGACCAGAGGCCTATCAAGTTTAGCATTCTGCTTCTGCAGTGGCCAACCAAATGTCTGTGTAGGAAGCCTACACATAATGGTCTTTATAGGCCTTAACAGGAATTTGACTAATCCTTTTTTAATGTTGGCCGTCTTTTGACTTCAAATTCCATACTTTAACTACGGTATCTGCACTGCGTAAAGATGAAGTGTGTATTTCCATTTGTTTGTTCTGAATCTCCCACTGTTTAGCTTCATTGGATGGCTTTTTGGGTTCTACTATTATGACAATAGGAGAGAAAGAAAATCACCCTGTGTGTTTTCTCTGCACCATGTGTAATTTTGTGAACTTCCATAGCGTCCCCTCTTACTATTTTTTTTTTTTAATTCTCCCTAGACTAAATAGCTCCAAGCATCCTCTTGTAGGGGTTTGGTTTGATCTATAAGCAGCTACAGGATTTGCTTTTTCTTGACTGGGGCCCATTGCATTGCTATGGGGTCTTCAATTGAAAATGCTTCATGATATTGCCTCCTCCTATAAATATGGGAGAGCCAGACCCAGAGCTGAAACAAGTACTGGAATTGGACAGTCATCACTTGTTGTACAGGGAAAGTTACTACATTTGGAGCAGAGGTGATGGTGTGGGGATTCACATGCAAGGATAGAAATAATTGTAAGTTTATATATAAACAAAAGAAACCCAGCTTGGTGCTTGGTGCTGTTCAGTGCTTCCAGTTTTGCAAGACAAACACTGGGATCCTTGTGTGATCAGGAAACCTGGCTGTGCCTTAAGTCCCTTGACTGCAGTCACCAAAGCATATCTTGCTGCCCAATAACTCTGTGGAAAGAGTGCTTGAGTTACTGGCCTACAGATGACGATGGGAATACCTGACAGGCAATGTGGGGGAAGCATAATTATTGCAATAGGAGAAGCCAAAAACTCCTCTTGCTGTCCGAAACTGCTGAACATCTATAAGCACTTGCCTCCACTGCACTGTAAAACAGCCTTCTCTGTAAAAGGATTATAACTCCAGAAGAAGGAGGAAGGAAACACCTTGTAATTACTACACACTCAGCCAGGGAGCTGAGCTTGCTCCTAAATGAAACACTAAGTTTCCAAAGGGTCTACCCTAGAGAGAGGCTCGATAAATTGAATTAAGTGTCTGTCTCACTCGGCACTGTTAATCTGGGCTGGAGTCTCCTAGGGTGTGCTGTTGAGATGCCGGCCCCCTCTCTTGCATTAAGCATAGGTTAGTATAGGGGATTTATCACACAGTCGTCAACAGAGTAATGTACAATGATACCTTTTTATTTATTTATTTAGGGCTCGGGGGAGATGATTGTGCACACCCACTCAAAAAAACAAAAACCCTAAAAATATTGCCTACATTGAGAGTGCCATTGGCTCTCTAGAACGGCTAGCCAGGACTTAGGGGAAAAGGAGCAGAGCAGCTTTTGCAGAAGTGCAGCCATGTTTGCACAGCAGAATTGTCATTCCATCTGTTAGCAGTGGAGGCGAGATAGCGGCAGAGGGAACTTTCCCAAAATAATCATGTTCTCTTCAGCGGAAAAGATTGCGATTGGATGTTTCCAGCGTATAATTTTGCCCTCCAAATGCAGAATGACAAACACAGATAAATTTAAGGCACATCTTACAAATACTGTAGTATAAATCATTTAAGTTGGCTGTTGCTTTTGTAAGGCATAGTCTGGTTCCTGGAAACAACTGTATGGGTGGCTATACAGCAGTAATAGCTGCTAGTTACTTAATAAGAGCAGATCTGACCCTAGCAGTGCAAGTGAAATAAATGGAGCTAGTGATGAAAGTGCATTAAGGAGGAGCATGATATGTCAAGAAGTTAGTCAGATTAGAGAGCTTTGCTAATAGATTAATCTCGTTCATGTCCATTAACGGCTTGGTTCACAGTGGAAACCCTGTGGATGGGAAATAAAGTGGACTGTTAAAAGGTGGGGAAAGAACTTCAGAGCAATTGTGAAAATATGTGGGCTCTAAGGCTTTGTTTGCTCCAACAGTTTATCATCGCAAATTTAATTTGGTGTTTTTTTTTTAATTTGTTGCTGGCTCTGAATAATTTTTATGCATTACCTTCATACACATGGCTTCCCTTGTCAACAATTTCATGCTTGTAGATTTTATTTTATAATAAGTGCTGAATTAGTTCGCCCAAACACTATGCAATTAGGTTGATATAGGTTGACCTTGAGATGAATCATGAAGTAATACTGTTGTATGCCGCCCCTCAAACTCAGAACAATACTTCTAGGATTGTGGTTTAGCTCTGTTTTTTTAAGATTTTGGTAGTTTCTTCACTGCCTGGGTTCATAGACACTCTTGGCTGCCCTGTTGCTTTGACTGTATACTTTATATTTGACTTTCTTCAGTAATGTTTTATTCTGGATTGTTTTATTTGATTATTTAAAGTGGTGTTTGAATTTTGTCTTTAATATACAAAACAGTACAGAAATGCAATTAATAATATTAATGATTTTTTGCCATACGCTTCCAAATGGGGGGAAAATCACGGTCTTGTTTTTCTGAGTAGGGAAAAAGTGACAAGAGAGGTTGCACATTTTGGGTTGTATCCAGTGCTAGTCCTACTTAGAGTAGACCCATTAAAATTAAGAGACCTAAGCTAGTCATGCCCATTAATTTCAATTGGGCAACTCTGAGTAGCCGTAGCACTAGATACAACCCTTTAAAATTATCCTTACACAAAAGTTTGTTGCACAGACTCCACACATTTCCAGTCTTCAATTAAAAATTGGTTTTGATAGTGAAAAAAATTGGTTTTGATAGCGTTTTATCAGGATACGGTCAGCTCAAAGTATTGTAGCCATAGAACAGGAACAGAAAGTCCAAGCCAAATTGTAGACAAGTTGCAGGGAGAAAAGGCTGCAGCATGAAATTGCTTATAGGTTTTTGCTGAATCGAGGCTGAATATTGATATGCCAACTTTATCAAGTTAAAAAGCAATTATCTTGATTACCCAGTGGGTCACATGATCCCAGAAATGTGAAGTTCCGCTTCTGCATCAAGTGATTGTTCACCATGGACAGCTAACTGGATTATGATTTGATCTGAATTTTGAGCAAAACAGTTTTCCATATCTGTATGCCTCGCTAAACCCTTTTGTAATCTTGCCAGCATCAATAAAGCTTTCCTATTAGAGGTCAGTAGGAAGTTTCCTTCTCCACTACCACACAACAGAAAGGAACTGGATTTAATATTTTTTTCCACTTAAAGCCAGTTAGCCAGACAGCCTATGGAGTCAGTGGCAAGAGTGTGCAATTTAATGTTGGGGGAACGAGCAGTTCCAGCATAGTTCAAGTGGCTTGAAGATGACACTTGGTGAGTTAAAGAGGGAACTGGAAACTGCGAACAAAGCATATACCTTGGCCCTACATGCTGCACCCATCAGAATCTGTGTTAAGCATCTATCTACCTGTGAGGTGTAGAAGACACGGATCAGACCTTCTCATAATCAGTGCTCACATCATGTAATTCATAGCTGTGGGAGATCTGGCTTTCCATGTCATTGAGTGCACTGAGCCAGGAAATCAAGAGCCCTCTCCAAACACACTTTTTATGGCAATGCTCTTGATGCTGTTTCTGTCCTGTGATAATGTTGCTAGGATGTTACTTGATTATTTCACACTGATTTTTACACATGGTTCCCAGGCGGACTCCCATCCAGCCACTGACCAGATCCAGAGCTGCTTAGCTTCAGCAAGGCAGTGACCTCAGACCATACACTGGTAAATAGAAGATGTAGCAGGATAGAAATAAAACTAGTTTACAGTATATATAAATAAAAGAAAAAGAAAACATTGTACCCCAGGTTGACAGAGACCAAAGGATCTGATTTTGGGGCCATATGAACACAAAGCAGTGTGGCAGCATTATCTCTAGAACTCTTAATTTACCAAAAACAAAATGTGGTTTTGGATAAAATAAGCTGAACAGGAGTTCTCAATGAACCCACCTCTTTGTAGATTCTGTATTATTTTTTCCCTTTATAGACAACTGTTATTTTTATAACACTAACTCAGTCTATACCAACCAGGGTCATTAAGTTGCTGCCTAAATCATCTCCGATTTAGGGTTCCAAACTATGCAGGCCAGAAATAACTATGCAGTTATTTCTCTGTATGCCTAACCCTACGTTGCCAGTGTATTATTTACCAATAAGGATGTCAACAAGACTGCATGATCCCATTTCCTTTTTATTCTGTTGCTCTTCTGGCATGTAAAGTGTTCAGTAATTCTACCATCTCTTCATAAATAAAGCCCAGTAACCGAACATGAATTCTGCTACTTTCAGAGGTGACAAATACACCATAGAGTAGGGATGGGCAGAAAGTAGGATATACTGGTAGATCTGGGTAATTTGAAGCAGATTGGCAAGGATTACTGACTCCCAATTGTTTAACAATTCCCGGCCACAAATTATACTTCTGATGCACCAGGGGGCAAGGGTAGTTAGGAGCGGATTCTTGTCTGAAAGGACTGTGACCTCAATTCAGCTTGGGTTCTGGAATCAAATTTCTGGGCTCAAAATTATTTAATTCTTATTCAATGCATTTTGCACCTGGCTCTGATTGGTGGATCTTGGGATTCTAGAACAAAAAAATCAAGGACATCCTGCTAGTCTGAAGTTCAACCATCTGACATATCCTCAGGGGGTGCGAAAAGAACCACACAACCCTCATATGCTGGACAGAATATGATCCACGCTGCCTCAGTCACCTAAATACTTGAGCTCCCAACTCTTGTTACTGCCTGCCCACCAAAAAAAAAACCCAATGCCTTCTAAAAACAAAGTTTATCAGCCAGTAAGCCACAGAAAATGCTTTTCAACCTATGTATTTTTCCTACCTTGCTTTCCACCAGTGAGATGAGAATCTGCTCCATGATGCTATTAGTGGCAGGAACAGAAGTTTGAATATGGCCAATTACTACACCAATGGCAACCCGGGAGAGCTCATAGCTGAGATTCGTGTTCCTGCGGACGAGTTCAATCAATTCGGCACCTATTGTCTTTGGCACAGATACTACTAGGCTTGGTGATTCATGATCTGCATCCTCTAGATCAGCTGACTTTTTATCTTCCGGGCAAAGGGAGCCAAAATCCTCTGCCTCCGCAGGAGCAACTGGCACAGTCTCCTTGGCTTGTACGCTCTTCTCATCATTTGCACCCAAAGCCCCTGCTTGCATGGGCACTTGTGGGGCAGCCCTCTTGGTCTGGGGTGATTTGCTTGCACTCCCATGCTTTCTTTGCCCTGGAGGGCTAATATCCAAGCTGTGCGATGCCATCGTGTGGGCACTTCTGCTGGGGACAGGGGGAGGGGTGTTGCTGGGGCTGGGAGTAGCAGTCGGGAGAGCAGACTCTGTTGAGCCAGTGTACAAGGTATCCAGCGAAGTTGTGCTTACAGAGGAGGCACAAGAAACTGACCCAGAGGTGATTTCAACTGCGTCTGAAAGGCAACGATTAAAATGTCTTAGCAACAGCATCAAAGGAAAGGAGGGGGGAAAACAAACTGCAGCAGCAGAGTCCATTAAGAAGCTCATTGTGCATGCTTCCAAAGTAGTTTAACTAGCCTTCCTGGTTCACTTATCTCAAAGCAAAATTGTATTAACTCTCTCTTGAGTATTCCTGATCACTAACCTCTTTACAGCAAGGGAGAAAAAGCTGCTCTGCAGACATGAATTTTCTTCAAAGATCCCAGTGTTTTTATTAAAAAGCATTAATCTGTGGGTGGAAGAGATTTTCCCCACAGGAATAGATGCACTTTTTTTTCTCCTTCATTTTTAAGCATACAGCTATTACTTTTGAATAATGTTTCTTACATATTTCAAATTACAAGAGGAAAACTGCCCATTGCTGAAGCATCCCCCTTTTCCTTTCTGCAGCTACTTTCAAGCACCAGTTGAGAATGTACTATGTACCGAAGTCAACAACAGAGATCATTAGGTAAAAGGTACTGACCGCCACCCCTCTATAACACTTGTGGCTCATGGGCAAAACTTAGCCTGCCAGGGCTGTCCATTTGACCCACAAGGTTATTTCAGGTAAGCAATGCCCACTTAACATACGCCTGAAGTCACAGGACGTTAAGTGAGGTCATAAGATGTTGAATGATGGGCTTTGCAGGCCCTTCTGGCTGACTGACAGTCGCCAAGTGCACGGCTTACAAAGTGCTTCACGCAGCATTTCAGAAGTGCCCAACAATCAGTTGGATGTTGGATGCTTGGAAAGCACTGTGAAGAGCACTGTGTGTCAATCACCTGGCATCATTATGTTGTCATATGACTGACCAGTATGTGGTCCCATCCACCTGACAAACCTAGCCTGTGGGGTGGAGATAAAGGTCAGGCCCTCCAGGCCAAAAAGTTGTGCGTGCCTGACCTTTAGCTTGTTAACCAACACAATGGGATGTTGGTTCACAAGGTTTATCCTAAAATTGGTCAGAGATCTTCCTCCTGCATGGAATTTCTGGATGCCCTTTGGTTTTCAGTAACAAAAAAACCCTTGCATTATATTACAGTTACAGGTAGGTAACCGTGTTGGTCTGACATAGTCGAAACGAAATAAAAAAATTCCTTCCAGCAGCACCTTAAAGACCAACTATGGTAAGTTTTTTATTTTGGTATGAGCTTTCGTGTGCATGCACACTTCCTCAGATACACTGAAATAGAAATTATATTACAATTAGCTCTTGTATGGCTGGCGTTGTTAAGAAGTGAAAATAACCAGTTACAACTTTTACAGTTAATAGGAATGGCTTGTACCTAATAAATACGTATATATTTATTTATTTTACTTATTAGATTTGCGTAATTTATTTTCTTTAGCAATCTTGCTGGTTAAGGCTTTCTAAGTACCATGCTAGTTTTGTGGCAGTAAACTCATACCTGCACAAACCTGAATACTCAAGGCAAATCAAGCATATATGTACGAGCAGTTCAACTGCTGGAATGGCTTGCTTAAGATTCTGCCTGCATTCCTTCACTAAGTTTTATTCCTTATCTTTCCAAAATAGGCTACTATAGACCCCACAGTCAGTCTTTCATTGCTAAGACAAGGAAGAGTATACATAGTAAATAGTGACATAGATGAACAACTTGAGAACCTTATCTGTAAAAGTAAAGAAGCAGTACTTTCAAATGGCAACAACGCTGATTCTAATTCTTGATTAATTGTGCCACCCTTATGTTACCCACCACTCTTAAAAACCAAAGGGGGACAGATTTATTCTCAATTCCCAAGAATAATTTTTAAATTGCTAATGAATCACTTAACACGCTCTCATTGCCTTGTACTCAGCACACACGCCTAGCAGGATCCGGCTCCAGAATATTTCCTTTACTTTATTATTTTTTAAAAGAAACATTGGTAACCTCTATACCTACTGATCTCTTTTCTATACAGAGTAGGACTCAAGTAACGCACAAGTTTAAGTACTGTACTTTATTCTTTTTGGCCTAAGTCATAATACTTAACCAACGTTTGTTTTCCTTACACCAAGTTTTCAATGCTATCATTTGCCTGGTTGCTTCAGTAGAGTATAAATTTCCCCTGGGTGACTAGGGCTGATCTAGCATAATTCCTTTGCACCTAATAATCCAGCATGATTAAATTTTAAATAATGAAACTCATTTTATGTGCTCAATCTGGTACTAAGTAAATTATTAGTACCTACACGCAATCCAATACTTTGACCATCACACCTCAAGCCTCCTGTTTGGTTTTATAAGCAACACGAGTTGCTTTTGTTGTATTTGCCCCACTATGTGCCTAGTTTAGTAAGGTTCATGGTTCCTTCCAACTTTTTTGGATTTTCAGCCATCTATCTCTGAAGAGGAAACAGAAGGGGAAAAAATTGGACACAGTTTCTTCCTAGTGCCCTTGATTCTAGATGTGTTGGGGTTACTGTTATTGAAAATTTCAGCTTGAATCTATACATGCACCTAAAAAGGCCCTTTTGCTCCTTCTTCACTTCTCCCTTTGCATAAGCAGGGGAAGCAGGCAGAAAGCCAATGGTAAGATGCCCAAACTAATGGCTTAGAAGCAAGCCAGATATGGATCTATGGTTTAAAATTCACCTCTAGCTCCCCGACTTGTTTGGAAGGCATTAACCACAGTTGCCCATTTCAGACATAATGGGAAGCTTTGATTAACTGCAATTTCCTGGTTTGTTTTACTATGTGCATGAAAGGAAGAATGAAGCAGGGACAGAGGCTATGTGTACAGCTGTTATAACTATGGTTAAAAGTAGTCACAATGAGCAACCCTGGTCTATGACTTAGGCTCAGCTTCCGACACTCAAACATTTCTGATTACAAGGTGACAAGTGGGTCTCACTGGTGACTTAAAGGGGCAACACTTAGCTTAGGAACCTTAACCAGGGTTAAAGCTATATTTTATGTCTGCACTGGGCATTCCTGAAGAAAATAGTTCCCGTTGAATAAGGTTGACCTTTTGGATAATCTATTTTTTTAAAAAAAGCATAGCACCGGAGAATTATCTGCTTTGTTCTCAACAACACTGGGCATTTCGGATTTAATGAACATACATCAT
The DNA here is from genome assembly GCF_965207765.1 of Zootoca vivipara. Classification (NCBI taxonomy): domain Eukaryota; kingdom Metazoa; phylum Chordata; class Lepidosauria; order Squamata; family Lacertidae; genus Zootoca; species Zootoca vivipara. The sequence goes on along the minus strand of NC_142584.1, from coordinate 81,184,684 downwards.
TGACGGCCAGCAGTTACATAACTGACACACCCTCCTGGTAAAAGCTGAAAGAATATGGTTCCCGAGAGCACCGCTTCTATAATGTTCAGCTCCAAACAAAGAGCAGGATGGATTGTTCCCAGAAAGCTCAGTCTTAATTGAGGCCTTCATCATTGCATTATTAGTGGGCTCCCCCTGGTGATCTATGGAATTATCACATCCTGGTCAGGGGGAAGCTGGGATTCTCAGTACACTTGGTTGCAGTACTCCAAAGAAGAACAAGAAGTGCTTATGCACCTTAGCCAAACCAACTAACTGCACAGAGGCATGTCTGTCATTCAAATACAGCCAGGTCATTTGGGAAAGACCAACCACTGCCACTTCCAAAGTTCAGCTCATCTGAAACTGACTAGAAAGGAAGGAGGAGGATTGGTGGTTCCCATGAAGCTATTTATCATCAATCTCTCAAGTTCTCCCTTCAAGTTACTACCAGAACCAAAATTCTTAAGGTGGGAGCCATATGCACATGTATCTCTCTAACTGACAAAAGATGGAGAGATTCCAGCAGTTTTTGGAATACCTAAATCCAGCCACAAAGGACACAACGATACACCAATCCATTTCCAAGCTTTCTAAAATATGCATGTTTATATTGTGTGATTATTCATGCAAATCTTCCCATGATAATAACTATAAGTCATAGGACTGGTGGGTGTTTTTTTGGGGGGAGGGGAATCATATGGGAACAGTCTGAAGTTCTCAACTAGCTGAAATCACGCTAGATCAGAGCTGTCCAAACTGTGTGTCGTGACATGTTAGTGTGTCGGCTGCAGTGTGTAGGTGTGTCATGCAAACGCTCTCCACACTGCTTACAGGGCTGGAACAGGCTTAGTTTAATCTCCGGTTTGCTAGTAAAACCGAATTACTGTGTCGCGAAATGATGCATGTCTAAAAAGTGTGTCACCAACATGAAAAGTTTGGAAAGCTTTCTGCTAGAAGGTATTAGAACAATTGGAAAAATCGTTCTAGGACTGCAAGCCTCCTTCAAAGTTCCATGGCAAAAAATACAAAACCAAAACATTTGGAATAAACTCCTATCTATAATATACTCCTTTCCATCTTGTGGAACACACACAGCCGGAAGTAGCTCAGTGGTACGTTACCCACCCCACACCAGATGTTTATAGGGCAGGTGGGCGTGGCTTGGCCAAAATGACCTGACAGTTCAAACGGGGAGGCCTGGTGGGCCTAACCAGGCCTGTAACTCAGAGGATCCCCACCGTGATGTAGACATAGCTTGATGGACCAACAGCCTGACATATTATAAGTAAGTTTTCCACATTCCTAATCATTGACAACCAAATAAGTTAGTTGAGCAATGCATCTGATCCTCAGTGTCATACAGCCGCAAAAAGCTTTTTTTCTTACTTTTAGCAGAGGCAGCCATCTGTGTGTTTTTGTATTTCTCTGGCGGTGGCGGAGTAACAGGAGCAGCACGGCGTGGCTGTGGTGGGATCTAGAAGAAAAGATTTTAGAACAATCAAAGGAAGTAGTGAAGACAGACGCATCAAAAAAATCATTTTTTTCTCTATGTGCACAAATTTGTCCCAATATTGCTCTTCTCATTCCTTAAAGATGTCGCTGGAGGATAGTGATGTTAATAATAATCAGTTTCCTCCAAGAGCAAAGCGGAACCATCTGAACGTGTCGCTTTCCTCCCTCCCATGGACAAGACAAGCAGCATGTTTAATTGCTACGTTCAGCAGTGCGCTGCGCTTGTGTTACACAGACCTGTCAAACACGTACACTTTGCGTTCCTCTCAGCCCCTCCACAGAGGCAGCAAGCCATGTGCATATTAGATGCATTCGGAGCGATCCGTGCAACAAATTATGCTCTCTAAGGGATAAAGACAAAGACTAGAAGCATGTAGGTTTTCTTCACATTAATGCATTCAGAGCATTTCTTACTGTAACCGGAAAAAAGTCTCAGGCTAGACAAGGCCATTTACAATGCCATTCATTCCCTGCAGAGGCTCCTGACAAGGAAAGCTTTGACTTGTGCACAGTGCTTAGAGCTCCCTACAGCTAGCACACTTCCAAAGTCACACAATTCTTCTGCAAGCAGATAAGGTTGGAATATTAATTGCGTAGCTTGATCAGGAATGCAGGGAGGTGAGTGGGGCAGAGGCTAGATTAGATAGTCCCTCTGTGACATCTGGATTAGACAGAAGTAGCTCCAGGTTTTAAGGCTCAATTTTCTTCTTTCGGGAAACAGGAGAAGCACTTCCCATCCGTGTTAGAAACTCCCATTGTTCTAGGCCAGGCATCCCCAAACTGCGGCCCTCCAGATGTTTTGGCCTACAACTCCCATGATCCCTAGCTAACAGGACCAGTGGTTGGGGAAGATGGGAATTGTAGTCCAAAACATCTGGAGGGCCGAAGTTTGGGGATGCCTGTTCTAGGCCCATTTTACAACAGGGGATTTCATTAGCGCGAGCAGTTTCTGAGCTCTGGGAGCAGTACTGCGCCTAAGATTTCAGATTAAAACTGCAGAGTGGAAGGAAAGGAGGACCTTTTTCTGCCTCCCCACTTTCAGCTACTCTCTGAAGACTAGAGAAGAGACCCTCTTAAGAAGATTAGGAGGGTGGGCAGGGGTAGGACTAGACCAGGCATCCCCAAACTTTAGTAGTTTGGGGATGCCTGGGCTAGACCATGTGAAAAATGAACATATTATTTTGGCTGCAGTTCATTCATTTTCAGCTTTGTAGTCTTCTTATAAAAAAGCGCGCCTAGACATTCCGTTGCTGTGCCTGTAACCTAGGCTTAAGGTGCCATTTAGCTCCTAGCTTTCATATCTCTGCTTCTAACACTGCTTCCCATTAGTGTTATAACAAAGGTGGCTAGCCAACTAGAGAACAGTTTCCCATCCAATGGCACACCCGTCATCCTGGGCTCCTTAACACAGTCCACTTTCCTAAACTTAAAGCTCTGAGGGGTTACACCTCCACAGGGGCCTGCACCTGATTTCCTCTATTTGGCCTCATTCTGCTCCCGGAGCTCCTGCCACTCAGGTGGCAGCTGGAGGCAACTCTCTTGACACCAACGCTTATTTGCAGGAGTCTGGATGGTGGAGACCAAAAATCTCACCCTTTGGGCCAGCACACTTCTCTTGCACTCTTCTTCCTCATCTGTGTTTGCCCCCTCTCTTCTCTCCCCCTCCCAGAAAAAAATCTGGACGGTCCTTTCCTTATACTTATGCAAATGCCTTTATATACTGATTATTATTTCAAAAATATCTAAGTAGTGTACAGTCTAAAACAGATAATGTATCATTAAAACAACAACACAACCTAAACCCCGTGAAATAGCAGTATAAAAAGTATATAAGGGGGGTGGGGGACAGAAATTCGAAGGTTTCAAATATCCTGGAGCCAGAGGCTCTGTCCTTCCTTCTCTCTGTTTGTTTTATTGGTTAGCTCCCCAAGAAAGAGTCCACCACAGCTCGTCCATCTTTTAATCCCATCTCCCAATCCATCTGTTCCTCCTTTGGCAACTCACTTCTTTCTTTCCCACACGTTGCCAGTGCAGGGCCCCCAGTTTGGACCACGAACCTAGCTTGGAGGATAGGGATGGCCCCAATCCACTGCACAATGAGTTAGGCATGCTTCCTTTGGTTTGCAAGTGTTGGTCTCGGTTTTCATGTCTTTAAAAAGTACAAACATAGAGATTGTTGGTGGGCCTTCCTAGTTGTCCCACCATTAGGTACAGCTTGCTGTGTGGTGATGTATGGTAGATTGTGCAATTCTCTGCTCTTGGAGACACCAATGGCTTCAACACTTCTGGGCTTGGGGCATCTACTTAAGACACATCTGTTCACTCAGCCCTTTGGTGGAAGCTGAGGGCTTTTTTCTTTTTTTTCCTTTTTTGCTCAAGGTCCTATTGCTATGTTGAATTGCATGTCATATCTAAAACCAATACTGTTTTAGAAATTATTGTTTTAATCTCTTGTTGAATTTATCATTTTATGGTCTGCTGCTGAATTCATCATTTTATAATGTGCTTTATAAATAAAGTAAAAAGAAGCTTTTTTTTAGAAGCCACACCAGATGTTCGGGACTAAAAGTCACATCATCTCTGGCCAGTGGCCATGCTGGCTGGAAACTGAGGGGGTTCTACCAACACCTGGAGGGTATCAGGTTGGGGAAGACTGCTGCTTTAAAGCAGTGGTCTTCAACCCCTGGGCCACGGACCGGTACCGGTCCGTGGATCAATTGGTACCGGGCCGCCCAAGGAACATTAAATACAATTAAATTAAAATTATTAAATCAAAACAATCTAAATAAAATATAAAAAATCAACGTCCCCCCCTCAGTGGGCCGCGAAACAATCAATTCCCCCCCCCTCAGCGGGCCGCAGTAAAATGATCAAACGTTGACTGGTCCGCGGCGATAAAAAGGTTGGGGAGCACTGCTTTAAAGGATGTTCAAAAGATACTCATTTGAAGAAAAATGTTTAAAACTTTTCATGTGCTTAGGCCAGCTTTTTTGTGGAACTCCATGCATCCCAAATAGCCAGCCGTTTGCATATTCTAGTGTAAGCAGCATATTTTGCAGAATAGTGATTTGCAAGTGGCAGCTTCATGTCAACGGTATACTGGGAATGATATATAAACATTATTGATTAAACAGCAGTGGGCAGGAAATAAAGGGAAACTAAAATGAAATACAGCTTTTGAACAAGACAAGCATAGCCTATGGTTACGTTTTGCAGAACATTTTACACTTAAATATTAAAAAGTTAAAGTTAGGGTATATGGAGTTAGAAACTAAAACCATAAAATGTGTTAACTTACGCCATACTTTGTTTCTGGCCTTTTATCATTCTGACAATCGTAATCCAGAATAATAAATAAATAAATAAATAAATAAATAGATAAAATGAAATGAAATTTTTAAAAATGAAAGATACTATTTAAACAGCTCCATCCCATTCACTACATTACCATAGTGAGGCCTATGTGTTTGCCTTCCACAGTCATTCTTTACTCCAAGCCCAGAATTAACAGTTACAGTTAATAAACACAATACTTAAAACCATGATGAAGCTCAAGCTCAGTCCTTTTTACCCATTTGAAAAATGGCAATACTTACACATGATTCTAACTAAAGACAACAACTCATTTGTTCATTTAGAAATTATTAGTATTCCATCCCAATAAATATCACACAAGTGTGAGTTAAGGACATAAAGGATGTACAGTGGTGCCTCGCTTAACGAATGCCCTGCTTAACGAAAGTTTCGCTTAACAAAAGGTTTTTTCTAGCGGAGGTTGCCTCGCTAGACGAATTCGTTTTCGTCTAGTGAATCGTGGTTTCCCATAGGAATGCATTGAAAATCAATTAATGCGTTCCTATGGGCAATTTTTTTAAAAAAAAAATTCAATGCATTCCTATGGGATTCGCTAGACGAATTTTTTCGTTATAAGAAAAGACCCGTGGAACGAATTAAATTCGTCTAGCGAGGCACTGCTGTATTTCAAAATACTGGCAAAACACCTCTTCCTTTCCCCTAAAAGATTATGTAAATGCACATGTACCAAGTCAACTTATATTGTGAATCCTTGGCATTCTGTAAACTTTACAGGCTCTGAAAACTCCTTGGTATGATGAGGAAGCAGCAGAAGTTGATTTTATATTATTTATTTAAGTTACTTCTTAGCAGTGCTCCAATAAAGAATTCTAGGGCAGTGTGCAAAACTGCAAATAAAAGTGCTTCACACCACGTAGAAACCAACAAATAAACATAACTAAATAAGCCAGGTACAGTGGTGCCTCGCTAGACGAAATTAATTCGTTCCACGGGTCTTTTCTTATAGCGAAAAATTCGTCTAGCAAATCCCATAGGAATGCGCTGAATTTTTTTTATTACTTTTTTTGCCCATAGGAACGCATTAATTGAATTTCAATGCATTCCTATGGGAAACCGCGATTTGCTAGGCGAATTTTTCGTAAAACGCATTCGTCTAGCGAGGCAACCTCCGCTCGAAAAATCCTTTTGTTAAGCGGAAATTTCGTTAAGCAGGGCATTCGTTAAGCGAGGCACCACTGTATTTTAAATGTTCCATTGAAGTCAGCTAAGAAAAGGATCTTGGTTCTTCAATGGTTTCCATCAAACTTCTCAAATTGACCCCTATTTGTTGATCTTCTTCTTTTTTACAAAATAATGAAAATCCTGGGTGGTGTTCACGAAATCTTTAAAAAAAAACCCAAACCAGGATGCAACACAGATAAGACAAATATAGTTTGTTGTTTTGCATAAACATGGGTTATTTTTAAAACTTCCGTCTGAAACTTCATAAGATTATAAAGCAACACCTTCATTATTGTTATAAAGGCTGGAAGCTCATCCTCAGGTGTAGCTGTAAGTATTCTTTGCACAGGCAAATGTATATATATATTTCTCAAATACATTCCTGCTGCTTAGTGTGCCTGCGGGCAAGAAAGCTCAACAGCTCCTGCTAATCCTCCCCTGTCAATACGCACAAGAATGTTTTTCTCCCAACCGTCAGATTTCTTCCAGTCTCAGAGCCCATGATGGTGGGTAGAACAGTTTTTTTAAATGGCCAGGAGAGGGACATTGTCAATACCACTCAGTGGTTGAAGAATTCTCCCATGTAAATGCCCCATTCCTATTTAGCACTACCAGGCAACACAAGCTTGGAAACGACATATTTCCATAATGATGTACAATTCTCCTCTCCATGTTGAAGCTGCTCGAGTTTCCTCTGCATCTACCCTTGCTTTGTAGAATGACAAGAATAGCCCAGTTTCGAACATGTTTGCTGCTTGCTGCTTTTCTGGACGTCGACCAGAAGTTAGAGCATATGAAATTTCAAAGAATCAGGTCAATTTCACGCTGCTGATGCTTTCTAAGAGAAGCACCAACAATAACAAGGGAATATTGGAAAGAAATTTTTTGGGGGGGAGGTTTGATGGCGAATCTACTTCCATCTTCCTTCTCTCCTTGCAATCTGGTTCACCATATCACAAGTCACACCCTTAAATAAATTCTGATCACTTCAGGTTTAGCATACCCTTGCTAGCTAGAGATTCTTGTGCAAAAAGGAGCACATGTCCCAAAATTCAGGAAATGCCTAGTATGGGGGGCTGAGAGCAGGCTGTCTAACAGAACGTGCTTCCTCCAAGTCCAAGGTTTCTGGGTTTGTTTGTTTTTTAAAGAATCTTTAAAAGAATCTGGGGAGGGGCATTGGCTCTGCAGGATGTGTGCCCCACAACACGTGTCCTCCAAACCCCATTGCCCCATCCTAAATATGGCAGCAATTCCCTGTTTACCTTTGCTAACAACTCTACTTGGGAAACAATGGTGATGACGGTGCCAAACAGAAGTCAATCTTAACAATCAGGAGAGCTGACAGGTTGGTATTCTTCAATTTGGATGTTCAAAAAGCATTTTCTCTCCAGCGATTCTAAGTTCATCATCTGTTTATCACAGTGCAAAGCGCATTCCATCAGGAGCACACTCAAAAGAGATTGTGGAGGATTTATAGCCAGATTGGGTTTGGGAAGCTCCCTTCCCATTAGTCAAGGCACTTCATGTTTTGCTAGAGCTTCACTGGCTCTAGAGGGTCATGATGGAGAATACAGATGGGGAGTGGATTTCCATCATTCATTTTTCTGTCTATAGAGAAGCATTCTCTGGCGTCTTCCAAAGGAGATCTAAAGAGTTTATTTGCCTTGAGTGTACAGTAGATATAAATAGATCGAGAAACAAGTTGTTACGGCAAGTGACATGCTCCATTCCATTCAGATGACCTTTTTTATAGTTCCCGTCAATATTAATGTCCTAACAATCACAAAGACAAATAACTTGTTGTTTCTGAAGGAAGAGTCTCCCTATTCCTTTGGGAGGGAAAGGAACCCATACTTTACTGAGCCAATAATTCCAGCAAACTGTACTATCACCTTCAGAACTCAGCCTACCAATTGAAAGACATACACGGGCATCAGAGAAGTCTCAGAATATGTTTAAATGTCTACAAAACTAAGTTTTCCTTCCATCGTCCCTCCCAATCTTTTTTTCCTAGTGTGCCATGGACCAGCCTAGTACTAATTTTTGTAAGCTGCTCCAACAGTCTTTTAGAGAAACAGGATATAAATGCCTTAAATAAACAAATCTCTGCTTACAAATCATATTTCCTGTGCTTCCTTCCTTAGTTTATCATTAGCACAGAAAAATTAAGGCATATTGCACAATGCAGTAAACTGGGGAACAAGCAGTCCCTGTAGTTAAAAGAACTTATCTGTCGAAGAACGGGCAAGACAACAAGAAACATCGTCCCAAATACATTTTCCCTACTTATCTGAAAAATCAGCATCTCTTTAAAAGTGAGTTACGAGACTGCTGAATGCCCTAATCTGCTCTCACAAATCTCTCTCCTATTGGCTTCTTCCTGGGAATTCCCAAAAGTTTTACAAATGAAAGCATCACATACAGTAGCCAGGTCTATCATAAGTTCACCTACTCTATAGTGGTTGTCAACTGTAATGAACACAACTTAAGAACTGATCTCAGGCTGCCGTTCAGTTAATATCACCTGCAACCACCTCCTTCATTCTCAAAATAGAACACTGACAAGAAGCAGCAGGTGGCATGTAACATATTTTCACCTATGCTCAATAAAATAATGCATGGGGGTTGAGCATCTAAATAGCTGGCAGTTCCAATAAAAAAAAAGCTCTTTACTTATTCTCTAGGATCAACACTCACAGCCAGCTATAAATGGTGTAAGAGGTGGAAATTCCCTCTTTCCCACCCAAGAAAAAAATTCAACAGGATTAGCACATGGAGCAGATATCTTGTAAGATAAAGGATTAAAAATGCCACAGATCTCACCTGGTAAACACCGATTTCCTCCTCTTGGGGATCTGTGTTAGGCAAGCTATGGTGTCGCTCATATCCAGTCTTGCAGACGCCATTGGGTTGCCTGGCTAGGTCCAGGTGATGATCACTGGAAGATGGAGTCATTCCTTGAGTGGATGGTGAGTGACTTTTGCGGGAAACAGTTTCCTTCCGATGATGTATCAGCTTCCTGTCAATATAAAACAACAGCCATATTGAGGAAGTAGATCTCACAGGAATGGTCCAGAGTTCCAAAGCTGAAGTCATATTACTGAACTGTGAACACGGACTGACCTTGAAGAACTTACTTCAAGGGCAGAATGAATCCAATTCCACTGAGCTATCGAAAGCTATGGGCAGGATTCATCTAATGAGTGCTTTTGCAAGGTCTTCCACTTTCACAACAGGACTCCGCCCCTCCTTCCCTGCTCCCCTAGAAACTGGGTCTGGAGGTGCTTGGGAGAACTCTCAGAGCAGCATGCAAGCGGGGAGGGGATCATTCCATCTGACAAGCTGAAAAGCTTCCACTGTGCAAAGTCGAATTCCTCCCAATGAATTTTCCCATCCCCTACTCATGGTGTGCAAGGTTTACTATTTCTTGCCCTTTGGTTCATGTTTCATGACATATTTGATGACAAAAAGATGTGTGCGAGGAAAGTGTGTATCTCTCATGAAACTAAAGTACCAATGTGGGGAAACAAACCTGTTTTGATTTTCAGGCACCAGACATTTTTAGCCTAGAAAACCACGAAGTTCAGTTTAGAGGAAGAAACTCTTTACTTCCCCTCCAATGAAACTCGATTGCAAACAGTGTGAATGCAGCATTTTAAGCTTTAGTTACCACCTTGGAAATAAAGCTTCATTGATTTCAAGATTACACAACTCTTTGGTATCTTGGCACCTGCACATGATTTGTGATAAAACTACTGTGGCTTTATCTTTTTCCTTAAATTTTAATACTTTGATCTGGAATACATACCAATTCTATGGGCACTTCTGAAAAAAATCAGGTGCTCTGGATTCATAGAGATGCTTTGGTTGCCAAAAGGATCATCTTATTACAACTGGAAATCCTCATGTTTCCCCCAGGATGTCCGGATTAGCATCACTTAATCACTGACAAGCATGCTGACACCTTCCCATTTATATGGCATGGTTTTCTTTGTGACTCTCATATTACCTGGGTTCATCTGCTGCTGCACATCCCTCCTACATCCCATTCTCCCTAACCTCTCCACTACTTCTTGCATATTCAAGCCTTTTGTGTTCCTTATTGCTTACCACATTGGGCTGCTTATTCTAGTAGCCTACTGCTTTCTTATGTCCCCCCCCCTTTCCTTTATTGGGTGGGCAGGGCTGGGAAAGGGAATGGGTGGTAGTTTTTAGCCACCGTTCTAAGTGCCAGATAATACTCCACCAATTGAAAAACAAATAAGAATATATTACAAAAGAAAGATTGTATCTGCACATGCCAAGCCCAGATATCCAGCAGCCTTTCCTATGTGGGACTAGCATGAGAAAATCTGTAGTAAATGGATAGTTTCTCAGGGCTGATCTAGAATTGCTAGCAAAATTCCGAGGTTCACGTGTGCACTTTCTACTTTTGTCCTGGACCCTCTCCAGAAAACCCATGTTTCTTTGTCCACTATTGGGTTGTGCTTAGTCCAATTCTTCTGAATGTGTCTGCCTTGCTCTGCCCTCTGCACTTCTCAGGGCTCAAAGTGGCTGCGAGGAGTTGCTAGCTAAGGAAGCTCTAGGCTTCCAGGACTCGTTGCTCCCTCCTCCCTCTCCATTCTCTGGAGGCACCAGGTTCTTTTTAATGTTTGATGCTTTATCATATCCTCTATATGCTGGAAGCTGCCCAGAGTGGCTGGGGCAACCCAATCAGATGGGAGGAGTACAAACATTATTATTATTATTATTATTATTATTATTATTATTATTATTATTATTTTAGAGAGCAGGTTTTGTGATTATGCAGAGATGTGAAGCATTCAGGTGTTAGCTCCCACAATTCCTGATGAGACTAGAGAACAAAAAAGTGATAGAGGCACCACTCCATGTGTCTTTTAAACACCTGGCTTGGCCCTGAATGCTAACCGCATGCCTTACAATCATTTGCCTTCAGATGTGCCTTCCCTAACATTATTTCTATACTGTCTTGAATATTCCTGCTTGGTGTACTTACTGGAGGACATCCCTCTGCTCCAAGTTGTATTTCCCCCCATTCTTCATTGCCGCATTATGAATGGCCTCAATAGCTCTGTCAATAGACTGCAGAACCACATCCTGCTCCAGCACCTATGGAATGTAACAGGCATTGTGTTAAACACCTTCACTTTCATCTCCCCATCAACACTTATAATGACAACGTGAAACTGACAAGCGTAGCCATCTTAATTCTGTTTTATGCACATCCTTTGAAACTCTCTCATTGTTTTGGTACTCAACCACGACGTACGTTTATAACAGAAATCAATTCCCTCATTTTGTTTCTCATGGGTATTTGAGAAAAGTTTCTTTAAAAACAAACAAAAAACAAACCCCAAGGTGTGTATGTGTATGCGTGTGTTTTAAAAAAGTAATATACAAAATGGATTCTGTCTGTGCAAGATTTATTGGCGGAGTAGAAAAACATTTGTTTGGAGGCAGCGGAGGATACATCACAACTCCACTCACCCATCCTGGGCCCTGGAGCCCCAGCAATTCATTACATGAAGATCAATGGCAAGACTTCAGAGGCGCAAAGCAGCTCTTCAGATCAATTTCACATTCAAATTGCCACAGTGACTCTTCCACCCTCCACTGCAAGTTGTGACAATTTGAAGTGTGTTTCTTTCCACTATCTTTGCTTGCCTTTAGAATAGAATGAAGGGGCTGGATTCCCACATACCCCCGACACCCATCTTGAAAAAATCTAGGCGCAGGCATTGACTTGAAATACGTCAGGCAACCAAACACCTGAGAACAGCTATCTCATGATTCACACCACTTGAGGTTCCTCCTGACAGCCTTTTTTATTGCACGTTCATGATGATTTGTGCTCATGATGTTATCAGGGCAGTCATACAAGATCCCACTTTAAATATTGCTTGCACAGGCAAAAGTTGTAGGGTGGTCCTATTGCTTCATTTCCAATAAGTGCATATCCTGTTACTTCTGAAATCCTGTACCATGAATACCCCTATTCAGGTTTATTTTCATCCTACTTCTGTTGCACTATAGCCCCTTTAGACAGCAACCTTGTGGTAAGGTTATCCCTATTGCTATTGTTCTCCAAGAAAATGGGAATGCCCTTCATCAACCAGCTTTGTTTTTATCAAATCTTTTTAAGGCAAATCATGAATCTCACATTCACCAAAATGTTATCTACCCCAGACATTTAATACGCTTATGAAAACAAATGAATGTTGATGACTGCTGGCTACATTCTTCCATTAGCTTCACTGCAGGCACAAGTCATCATTGACACTCACATATTGGCTCTGCATGATCTGACTTACTGAGTGCGACCTTTCTTGGACTAGTTATATATATATATGGGAAGTTGAAGGAGTTGTAACAAAATAAAAGTTATAAAATTGAAAGGTAGAAAATGGGGAAAGCATTATGTGAAGGTGAAGTCAAGGAGAAGGAATTCTTGCTGGTCAAGAACATAGCTATTCTTTTAACTTTGTCTGACCAATCAGTAAGTGTTTATGCACTACAAAAAGGCCCTGATCTGAAGGGAAGAGCAACCAGGGGCTCAAAAGATCCATAGTCTTCAATGTTTGCTAACTCAGGACTCACCTTTAACCCAAACGTGCAATTGAGGACCCGTTCCTATTTTTATTTTACATATATCTGTACGGTGCTGGATGCTGCTGTTGCAACCCAACTTAGATCAGGCTGTAGCCTGGTAGTGGGTTGGGAAGCCCAATCCCAACCCCCACTGCAAGTCTGCAGTTTTAGGGGCATTCTGTGAAAGTAGGGAGGGGCAGAGCTATGTAGTCCACTCCTTGCTAAAACTGGCATCAAAGCCCACCATTACATTTGCCATCACTCAATTATTCCAGTATTTGGTAGACATGGATCAAGCTCTAGAGACAGTGGCTGGCTGGCTCCAAGGCTCCTGCCCAGCACTTTTTCTCCACTTTCCTCCCCCCTCCCCATGCTAGTGCAGCAGTGTTCTAGCTACAGCTACCCAAATACAGATGTTGCGGCAACTCCTCAAGTCAGAGCAATCTTTAGAAAATTCCATATACCAGGATTGTAAGCCTAATGTTACATTTTATGAAGCAGAGCACAGGATCAGCTTTGTGGCCCTACCACGTTTAAGGAAAGAGTACTTGACATTTGATGTATTAGCCTTTATGTATTAGCCCATGGGCAGGCAAACTAAGGCCCGGGGGCTTGATCTGGCCCAAACGCCTTCTACATCCAGCCTGCGGACGGTCCGGAAATCAGCGTGTTTTTACATGAGTAGAATGTGTCCTTTTATTTAAAATGCATCTCTGGGTTATTTGTGGGGCCTGCCTGGTGTTTTGGGGTTATTTGTGGGGCATAGGAATTCATTCATTATTTTTTCTTCTTCAAAATATAGTCTGGCCCCCCACAAGGTCTGAGGGACAATGGAATGCCCCCCTGCTGAAAATGTTTGCTGACCCCTGTTGCCTTTAGTGGGCAAAACCCAATTTGCTTAGATGGGTTAAAGGTGAAGGGACCCCTGACCATTAGGTCCAGTCGTGACCGACTCTGCGGTTGTGGCGCTCATCTCGCGTTATTGGCCGAGGGAGCCGGCGTACAGCTTCCAGGTCATGTGGCCAGCATGACTAAGCCGCTTCTGGTAAACCAGAGAAGCACACAGAAACGCTGTTTACCTTCCCGCTGGAGCTATTTATCTACTTGCACTTTGATGTTCTTTTGAACTGCTAGGTTGGCAAGAGCTGGGAATGCCATCTAAATGCCAACCATCTTCTCTGCTCAGTCAAGGAGTGTTTGGAAACTTTATTTGCCTTAGGCAGGATTCTTGCACGTCATACCGGCACATACTACGCCATGAGTGGCACCAAGCTAGCCCTCAAAACCACCAGCACCTAAAGAAATGCTTTCTAAAAATGTCATCATTTTAAAGTATAACTTGGGAGTGACATGTTTTAAAGTCTTGGGGCTGCTGCACACATGTCATATTCCACCCCACAGCTGTTATCGCTTCTATTACATTGGAGGTTCTTGACAAAGTGACCCAGGTGAGTGGTATATGTTGTTAACAGGTTGTGAAGGGGCTGAGAAAACCAACAGAACCACTACAGTGATCACAATACTGGCTGAGTACATCCTCACATTCACACTTCTACAAGGAGGCAACATGCAACATTTTGCACTAAATTAAAGCTGCAAGTAGAATGGCATAATCTAGATCAGGCATCCCCAAACTGCGGCCCTCCAGATGTTTTGGCCTACAACTCCCATGATCCCTAGCTAACAGGACCAGTGGTTGGGGAAGGTGGGAATTGTAGTCCAAAACATCTGGAGGGCCGAAGTTTGGGGATGCCTGATGTAGATGATCCTCAAGACTACAAATGCATGATAAAAGATGCCAAAATTCCCAATTTTGGAGCAGGAGAACAGCTGATCCCTTGTTAAAAGAAGCTCCTAGCCCTAGGCACCACCTGTTCTTCCGAGTAGAAAAACTGCATCAGGGGACTGACAGCCCACTCCAAACAAAAACCTCTCTCTCCAGAGAAGCGCTGCAGATTATGCCACCAGCATCACATCCAGGGCGGATAAAAATTGACAAACTGGACGCAGGTGGCGCTGTGGGTTAAACCACAGAGCCTAGGGCTTGCCGATCAGTAGGTCGGCGGTTCGAATCCCCGCAATGGGGTGAGCTCCCATTGCTCGGTCCCAGCTCCTGCCAACCTAGCAGTTTGAAAGCATGCCAAAGTGCAAATAGATAAATAGGTACCGCTCAGGCGGGAAGGTAAATGGCGTTTCCGTGTGTTGCTCTGGTTCACCAGAAGCAGCTTTGTCATGCCGGCCACATGACCCGGAAGCTGTACGCTGGCTCCCTCGGCCAATAATGCAAGATGAGTGCCACAACCCCAGAGTCGGTCACAACTGGACCTAAGGGATCCCTTTACCTTTACCTTTAGTGCTAGCAGAATTGCTTCTCCTTGCACAAGACAGGACACCTGCTTCTCCCTGAGCCATAGCGTGGGGAGTGCTGTGGCCCCGGACACATTGTTGAGAGGGGGCATCAACAGGTGCCCCCACAGCAGGCTTTTTCATCGGAGCCTGGCTCCGCGTCAGAAGGAGCTGCGCCTTGGCTGTGTTGCTTCTGCCTGGTGCCTGCCCTGGCGGTGGAGAGTAGAAGGAGAGTGGGCAGCAGCTTCCCTGACCCTCTAACCCTGAACTGTGACGCACGGAAGTTGCCTTCCGTGCCCCATGAACCCACCCTGGGCAGCATGGGCATACGTTCCACTGCTGGCTTCTTCTAAGAAGTGGGGACCCCTCAAACAGTACAGGTTATGGCACAAAGGGCTGTGATCAGTAGGAGGAATGATCACTAGCAATAGTGCTTCCATTGATGCAAAGCCACCATCATATACAACCATATTTTTAAAGGTCAGTCTCCCCTCCCACATTAGATCAATGGTCACTTAAAAAAGAATCCAGTTAAACATAAAATCTGAATTTAATACTAATGTATTAAATTCTGTGCTGCTCATGAAACTCCGTTCATGGTCCTCCGTCAAACACCCTGAGTTTAAGCCTACTCTTCTCTAATGGGGGGCATATGGAGAAGAGTTGTCAGGTCAAGCATTATAAATAGAACATAAAGTATGCTTAAGCCAATTGTTTTCAATGCATTTAAGCATGCTTAATTCTGTATTAAAATGGATTGCAGACAATGTATTACAGCAAATTATGAATATTTATAACTAGCTTCACAGAAATTTACTTTCCATCTTGTGGAGAAATAGAGTTTTATCAAATAGTCAGCAGTAGGTTGCTTCTGGAAACAAACCTACAACCCAGCACACTGAACTCTGTCCTGAATTAAAGTTACCTTTAGGCAAATGACCTTGCTTATTGCTTTTTAGTGTGTACAGAAGAGCCAGACAGAAATTCATTATTTCACAATTCCAGCCCTAACCCCTTGTTTCTTAAGTAAGCATGATCTGCATGACCAGAGGCTTTAGAGCATGCTCCCAGGTAGCTTTAACCCTTTAAAAAGTTGTAAACCATGATGTTCCATTGGTATAGCAGCCAAGTAGCAGGCACTCCTTTTCATAGAAATAGAAATACTTTATTGTCACTGTACCACTTGTTTACAGTGAGATTAAACGAGCCCCCTCATCCCCCCCAATCTCTCAGTCCTTGTTCAGGGGATCTATGAATGACAAAGTGGAAACTTGATTTAGTCAGATCTCTTTAAAGGTAAAGGTAAAGGGACCCCTGACCATTAGGTCCAGTCGTGACAGACTCTGGGGTTGTGCGCTCATCTCGCATTATTGGCAGAGGGAGCCGGCGTATAGCTTCCAGGTCATGTGGCCAGCATGACAAAGCCGCTTCTGGCAAACCAGAGCAGCACATGGAAACGCCGTTTACCTTCCCGCTGTAGCGGTTCCTATTTATCTACTTGCATTTTGACGTGCTTTCGAACTGCTAGGTTGGCAGGAGCTGGGACCAAGCAATGGGAGCTCACCCCGTCACAGGGATTCGAACCGCCAACCTTCTGATCAGCAAGCCCTAGACTCAGTGGTTTAACCACAGTTAAATCATTGCTTTTACAGAACCATCCAAGCCCCTGATACAAGTGGGATGTGTTCCTCTGTCCATCCCAGCCTTCATCAGTGAGGGAGCCCCACCAGCAAGTAGCATCCCAATTAACCCTACCCAAAATGTAGGGCAGAGGTACTGTTGATAGCATCTCTGCTGGCAGCAGCCAACCAAATATCCTGAAATGCTAGTTCGGGAGCTGGCCCATGGTGGTGACAACTTATCCAGGCCTCTTCACTGCACCAGCCTGGGAACTGGCACAGTAAAGGGGCATTTCCCTGTCAACCTTCACCTTCTGCCTTGGCCAAAAGGCTGCGCCATTTCATCAAGTCTTACTGCACCGCAATTTAAGATGGATGTTGACAAGCTGGAACGTGTGCAGAGGAGGGCAACCAAGCTGATCAAGGGTTTGGAAACCCAGCCTTATGAGAAACAGTTGAAGAAGCTGGGTATGTTTAGCTTGGAAAAGAGGAGACTGAAAGGAGATATGATAGCCATCTTCAAATATCTTAAGGGCTATCACGTGGAAGAGGGAGCATGCTTGTTTTCTCCTGATCTGCGGGGTAGGACTTGAACCAGTGGCTTCAAGTTACAAGAAAGGAGATTCCGACCAAATACTGTAGTCGGAAAAACTTTCTGACAGTAAGAGCTGTTTGGCAGTGGAAGAGACTCCCACAAGAGGTGGTGGACTCTCTTTCTTTGGAGGTTTTTAAGAAGAGGTTAGATGGCCATCTGTCATGGATGCTTTAGCCAAGATTCCTGCATTGCGGGGGGTTGGACTAGATGACCCCTTGGGTCCCTTCCAACTGTATGATTCTACTGGTGCCAGCTGGAGGTTAGGACTGTAGCCTAAATCACCTTGTTTTACATCAACCCACCCTGAACAACTCCATCTTGTCTTATTCTTGACTGCCATTCACATGACCATATTCTGGTGAAGGGCAGACAGAGCTGCCAAGATAACACAGGGGAGCTGGATCTCATCAGTGTATGAAGCCACATTCCATAATTTCTCAGCAGGGAAGCTTCATACAGATATCAAATCAAATAAAGATTGCAATACCCCGTGGAATGATTAGTGTTGGATCCCAAGATCTGAAACAAGTATCACCTAAACCAGCTCTGTGCTGTCACATGAATTCCAACCAGTTTTCCCCAACCCCAATTTATTAAATAAAATCTGGCACCCCAGGTGATCAAAAGCTACTGGGAAACCCAAGAGAACAAGGAGATGTACACACACACACACACACACCCGCCCAAAGCAGTTTACAAAGATTGCTCACTGTGCTTATCAATGCAAGTCCCTCCGGCCCTAACTGTCTCCCCCTTTCCCCACCCCTGCACACTTTTATCCCCGCCAGAGTTCTAGTACCATGTTACACAACCATTTGAAACTCTGCGCCTTTTCTGTGGTGGAATGATCTCCCCATCAAAATCAGCCATAACTTGTCCTTTCCTTCAGAAATTGGAGCTAATTGTTTCAACTGGTTTTTAATGTGTAGCTTCTCTGGGTTCTCTGCTACTCGTTTTTAATATGCAACAACTTATAGCTTCACTGCTGGTTTTTCTTAGTGCAGTTTCTGTACATTTTAACGACCGGTTTGATTTGTAATTTACAGTTGTAATGTACTGGTTTGTTATCCCTGCGCTATAGGCAGGGCGAACCCACCCATGAGGCAAGGTAAGGCAACTGCACCAGGCAGCAGGAACCACAGGGGCAGCAGATCCAGCTTCCAAGGAATGCATTTCCCACTGCTGCTGCCACACTGGCAGTGACAGCTGTGGCGCATTCCCTGGAGGTTGGATCTGCTGCCTCCTCGGCAGGTTCCCCATGCCAGTTCTACAGGGGCTTCTTGGTGAATGAGAGGGGCTGCTGGTCTCCTCCTGCCCTTGTTCCTGATGTAGACCTTCACTCACACCTTCCTCCCTGGTTGGGGTGGGAAGCATTTTGTGGTTTGCCTCAGGTGCAAAAGGGCCTTGGGCTGGCCCTGACTACACTCTGGGGTACAACAGCAGAAGATTGGCATATAAATAAAATGTACTCATGATGATGATGGTGATTATTATACTGTACAGAGTTTAGAAGATGGGGAGGTTAATAGGAAAATAAGATGGTGGGGAAAGGGGTAAGCACACCCTTCCTTCCCTTCTGCTCCTTCTCTGCCTCAATCGACAGCTGTTTTGAAAAGGAAACCATGCTATTAGGACTTTATGACACGCCCCTTAGACAAAACCAGTCTGACTTACAGTAGATGTGAGTTTAAAAGGAGCATTATTCAACAAATTCATGAAAGAAGATGGTGATGATAACAATAACCTTCATATAGTATTAACTGAATTTGTTACCCAACCTTCACCATAATGTTCTAGGGCAGGTTACAATGATATAAACATACCATTATTAAAATCAGTTAAGACCATTTAAAATCAGAAGAAAAGGTTAGGACCTTAAAACATGTATCTTAGGTGTCAAAGACCACGGCAAAGAGTTGCATCTGTACCATATGACGGAAGCTATACAATGAGGATGCTAGACTCACCTCTGTGGGTCTAGTAGGCTTTTTACCCTTTTATAATGCCGACAGATACCTCAATGTTTTAGCATTCCTAATCCCTGAGCAATCACTACCAGCAAAGAAACCACTGCTGGGAAATGCAGATGTCTTTGTACAAAGAATGAATTTTGTAAGCATGCATGTTTAAAGTTGTGAGAAACAGAGAGCAGGTTTCACGTAAAGGAGTCAAAGCAGATATAACTATTATGTGAGCCAAATAAATGTGGAGGCTTTTCCTTACCATGGTGTGTTTTCATGGCACTATGAGAGGTCCATGTTCCTCAAACATGTTAGATTGACTCTGGAAGAGGCCTGAATCATCAAGCATTTATTGTGCAGAGGATACCTTCTTTATAGTCTACTAGCAAGAGGCAAAGCTATAGAACTGAATCAAGACACAGATATTTCCAATCTCTGTTATTAACATGAGTAAACAGGCAATTTAATCATTGAATCTCAGAGGCCTTCTTACTTCTCTGCTGGATTAAGACAACAAATAATATAAATAAGACATTTCCTGCTTGAAAGCTCCATGCAACATGCTTGAGCCTGCATTTGAGACCAACATAATAAGAAATTGCTCCTTTCCCAACAACTAACAGGACAGATTATCTTCACTTTTCAGAAGCATTCTTAATTAAACTCACTTACAGAATATTCATGCAAGCTACTAATCAGCATTTCCCAAAAGAACTGCCTTCACCCCTTTCTCCATAAAAACCCATCTCTTTGCAGTCATTGCTCGGAATCTTCTGACTGTAGAAGATTCAGGCTTTTGTACTGATCAGAAGGGGAGGGGGGGAACGCAATGGTAGTACAGAATATTTCTTTCTACACCCCATCCCCCAACCACTTTTCTCTTTTCCATTTTCTGCCTCCCTCCAACACACTTATATCACTCCTGCAGAGTACTTCTCTAAGTGTCACTCTACAAAACACCATGGTTGTTTAAATGCCAGTCACATAGGAAAACTTGTTCAGCAGTCTAGAATAATCATACCTTTCAGAGAAGCATTTTTCTAGACAAATGGGATCTTATAGGGTTTGCTGACAGAACCAAAGATGGACTGCAGGCATGCGCTGTGCGTGCAATTTACATATTTAAGGCAATGGGCCTATTACAGATATGACAAGCCCCTGAAAAAATGTGCCTTTCAAACCAAGTTTTTCCTCTCCTTTGGCAAGGTTAGATTAAGCACAATAATATTCTACTCCTTCCGTGTCTCTCCCAATTTAGGGGACAGCAACACAGGCCCGAAATGGTTTCATTCCAGAGGTCACATGCTAAATTAGAAGCAAGATGCTTTCTACATTCAAGGTTAGGAATTTGAATTACTTACAGAAGTTAATGTACCACATTCAAGCAAGTGTCAACAATAGTTTGAATACCCTCCCACGGAAGCAGACAGAGGGGAAACAAAGATGTTGTTCAGGTGTTTTCTGCTACAGTGGCTTCCTGCAGACATAATGCTTAACCATATTTTGCATAACCATGGCTGGCAGACTTAACCCAGTTAAAATCAGAGCCACGCCAGTAGGTCTTTAGAGACTCTTCAGCTGAATGCAGGAAAACAGAGGAGCATGTGAAACCACACACTCACCTTTTTGTTGCTGTTGCCGCAAGATTGTATGGTTCTGGCAGCAACAGAAATCATGCTTGCTACTGCTGCTAGCTGCGCTTTTCTTCAGTACTTTCCACCCCAAATATGCCAGTGTGGAGGCAGTATCAGAACCAGTTTGTGAGGTGAAGAAATTGCCTGAATCACACTTTGCTCAGTGCAAATTAAATGCTTAACCATGGTTAGTGCTAAACATTGCTTACAACCTGCTTGTGACCAATTCTTAAGCACTGAAAAGTGAGTGTGGCGGTGTGGTGCCTGAAGTGTTGGATTGGGGCCTGGGAGACCAAGGTTCAAATCCAAACTGGACTATGAATCTCAACTGGGTACAATTGGATCAGTCTTTGTCTCTCAGACTCAGCTACCTCACAGGATTGTTGTGAAAATAAAAATGAGGGGGGAGAGAGAGCCACCTTGAGCTACTCAGAGGAAAGGCAGGGTATAAAGGTAGTGAAAAAGCAAAGAATAGCTTTAAGTATTCAGACACAACACTTAATCGTGGTTAAAGTGTTATGTCCTCAAGGGCCAGGCTTATTGCACATGTGGAGACAAAAGGCCAGTTGTTGTGTTCCTCTGTGAAATCATATAGTCAAGTGTCCACAGCTGAATGGAAAAAAGGTTGGTGTGCACATGGAGAAACAGAAAAGATATCTGTGATTATAGTTGCACTTTTTACGCTAGCAATGATCTCAGTAATGCATTGTGTTTACATGTGTTTCCCCCTAACTTATGTCCATGTGATTATGTACTGCGAATATGGATTCCATGGAAGAATTCAGTGTAAATTTTTTTTAAAAAACTTGCCTAAATAAATAGCCACATTGTTTCTAAAATACCATTTCAATAGAGAAGGTGCACCCAAGAATACAATACAAACTCAGAGACCATAAGCGGTCAGAACATTCTGCTCCCTTAGGGGTTGCCTGATGGTTCCAAATGACAGTTTTTTCCTCAGAGTAATTACAGTGGTGCCTCATTTAACGAATGCCCTGCTTAACAAAAGGATTTTTTGAGCGGAGGTTGCCTCGCTAGACGAATTTGTTTTATGAAAAATTCGTCTAGCGAATCGCGGTTTCCCATAGGAATGCATTGAAATTCAATTAATGCGATCCTATGGGCAAGAAAAAATTTAAAAAAAATTCAATGCATTCCTATGGGATTCGCTAGATGAATTTTTCGTTATAAGAAAAGACCCGTGGAACGAATTAAATTCGTCTAGCGAGGCACCACTGTATAGGGCAAGCCATTATACTGGATTGAATTACTCTTACCCTGGGATAGAAAGGCTGTGATCTTCCAGGTGTTGTTGGACTACAAATTCCCAAATCTCTGGCCATTTGGCAAGTTCATTGAGGCTGATCTGGAGGGCCACAGCCTGTCTACCCCTGACTTGGACCAGAATATACATATTAATTGTACAATCAATTTTGGATAGCCTTGGATAACACAATGTGCAAGGTTTCCCCCCCCACTTGAGGAGCCTAGAAGAACAGCACTACTGGGAAGAAATAAGACCTTCCTTCTCCTTTAGCAGCAGCTGCTCCTCTCCTTCCCAAATAAATCTGGCTATCAAGCATATTAGTTCAAACACTAATAGCAGAGGGCTAAAATGAAGGAGGCAGGAGCTCAACATTGTCAGGATCAATACATCCATGTTTCCCCCCTCTTATCTGAAAAATACATCCATTGCAATAAAAATATAGGTGAAACAGCGTTGAAACTGCCCTAATCACTGCCATACAAGTTGGGGACACAAACTACATGGTGTTAGCCAACATATGACAGCTGAACGGACCACTTTTCCAGTAAGTTGGGTCAAATACCTCTGAAATTGCTTTTGATTGCTTCTTAGTGCCTTGATGTGGTAGACACACACGAGTGCCAGCTTACTGAGTTTGTGGATTTACAGCACTTCAATGGGGCCAGAGAAACATTTTACATTGCTGCTGACTTGCATGGGGAATAAAGAAAATAAACTTAGGAAACTGTTTCAGAAAGCCTTGTGTTATAATAAACATTTGCTAACAGTGGAAATTCTGGTTTTAGTGAGCGATTTTTTCCTGGATGAAGACAGGGAGAATTGTTCTGCCAACGTTAAGTTTAAAGGACTACAAAATCAGATTTTAGTTGAGAATCCAACTTTCTAACAGATTGTACATATCACATTTGGACTGGTTCATTAAGCAGAGACTCCAAGAAATGAGTAAAGGTCTATAGCAATTCAAGGGCAGAAATGCTATTACTTACCCCTTCCATTTCACATTATTTTTAAAAACTAGCATCTCGCACTTACAAAAAGCTCAGTGGGAAACTCATGTCTACATGGAGCAAAGTAAAAGCAACAAGTCTTGAACTGTGAGTGTGTTTCTTGAATCTAAATGGAAGAGAGGTTTGAATTAGGGGTTAGGTGTGAAAAACAAACCACAGAGACACATAGACAGACAGAAACCCTATATTAGGGCTGTCTCCAAACCTAATGCTAGACCCAATGGGTGGAATTCAATGTCATACTATTACAAACCTCCCACCAGTGCAAGCGTCTCACAGATGAAACAATCCCCACTCTCCTCCACCTGGATGCTGTTCTGGGGGGCTTATCCAATTTCAAGGGCAAGGGTACACAGGAGGAGGAGGGGCAGCCCCATTGCACAAGAAGAAGCCCTTGCGCAGGGCTTCCGCTGACAGGACATGTTAGGCAAATCCTGTCCATTGAAATAAAGGGACCTATGTTAGTCACATATTTTAATTTCAATGGGTCTACTCTGAGTAGCATTGGATACAACCCTTATAGATTTCTCCCAGGCAAAAACAAGTTGTGCACCTTTTGTATAAGCCAAGGTTACCAGACGTCCCCATTTCCCGGGGACAGTCTCCGGATTTACAAATCAGTCCCCATACAAAATCCATTGAAGTTGAAAAGTGTCCCCAAATTCACTGAAAGAAATCTGGTAACCTTAGTATAAGCAGACTCCTGGCAGTGCATACTGAGGGCTTTAAGCCATCCCTGTTTCAGGATTCATTTCTTCATTACATTTTTATGGATTTTCACAAGAGTAATAAAAATGAAGAGAAAAATAAATTTTGAATCTTATAAACATAGAAAGCACTGAGGGTACAAGTACGGCAATAGAAGCAATAAAGGTCATAGAGGTAGAAAAATTGTTAGAATTATAGCAGAATAGCCATGAAATTATATGGTAAAATATTCAACTAGAACTACTCATACATTCTAGCAATATGTCCACAGGATGAATGCTGGTTGGCATACTATACAAGTAGGTACCAGTTCTCAATGAAACTGTCAAGACACATTGACTTTCTTTCATAGGCTTGTCCATTAAAACTATTTTCCAGAGCTCTTGATAACGGCCTGGTTCACATGTAATAACAAGGAGCAGAGGAGCTGCTTGCAGGGACTTTCGAGCAGTATGCACCAGCTCACTTTTTTTTTTTTGAGTTTTAAAAACAAGTTTATTAATCAATTTAAAACTTTACATAAAACAAAAGCACATATAGTAATGGTACAACTCAAATATTTCCAATTTTGCAAGTCATACTCATTTCCTATATCTATATAAATAAGAACCCCCTCCCCCCTCCCATCCTCCCTGTTCCCCCCCTTCCCTTTTCCTTTCCTACTATTTTCCCTACCGTCTCCTCTCCCTCCCTCCCGTCACCATCATTCCTTTTTTCCTATTGTACATTATATATATCTATTATATATAGCAACTCTGGAGCTTAAGGAGAGCATTCAGTAGAAATCATTAAAACTAAAAATATTATAGGAACAACAAAGGGTTTGTATGTGTTTTCCCTTTTTCTTTCGTGTTCTCCTTCCTGCCAATCACTAATATATTTTTTAAACATATGCAAACGTACTACACCCAGTATATTTCTCTATTATACACATCTAATACGTCCCTTTGTCTTCCTGCATCAAAACCTTATGTATACATTTACTTTTTTCTTTCCCCCTTCTTTATTTTTTAGTCGATTATTACCAAATCCAGTGCACCTTTAGTATATTTTTGAATATATAATTTATATTTTTGCCAATTTTCCGAGAAGTTTTTTTGCGATTTGCCTTTCAGGTTGTTGTATGCACCAGCTCACTTTAAAGTGATGCATAGACTGTGTCCACAGTCTGGCTAATTATCCATGCACTAGTAACCTATCGGCTAAACTAGAGTAACACAGCCTTTAGTCTGATGGTGCCCAAACTATGCAACACCTACCCCAGAAATATTATTCTGGTGCTTTCTTTGCTATTTTTTAGACATTCAATGAAGGCCACCCTCTTCCCCCATCTAGTTTAGTGTTTTATATTGTATGCTGCAGTGAAGCCTATTTGGTGAAAGGTGTGGAGTTCACGCAATAAACGAATAAATGCTCCTTTGCCCTGGCTATCCTCTAGCTGTGGAGGTGCTGATAACCAAAAGAACCCTGGCATCTTAGCAAACGCCATTCTGTACCAAGGGAACATAACCACGTCTTCATCTTTTCTTCTCCCTCCACCGAAAACACCCCCGTTACCTGCAGAATTAGTTTACGGGGTAGATATTTAGTACATAAGGGATAAATTCCCTCCCTTCCTTTGCACAGGCGGGTTACATTCCTCCCGACTGGCATATGCCAGGTGGGTAGTGCCTGTTTGCCACAGGCACAGTACCAGCCATGAATTCTGAAGTTTCACAGCTCAAAAGGGAGTTCTGCACTGACTTGTCAGGAAAGGAAAAGTGAGGAAGAATAAACTGACCTTACTCCCCTGAGCTGAAGCTCAGCTTGCTGCTTGATCAATAGCCAGCATCAGCAAGTAGTTATTAAAAGGGAAGCTGCCAGCAGTCACACAGCTCTACAGCCAACAGCCCAGCTGCCCAGCTGCAAAGGGGGAAGGAACGGGATCAATGAAGCCAGTGGGGAAGCTGTGGACTTAAAACCCATGCAAAAACAAAACATAGCTTCCAGGTATAAGCTACGTAAGGAAAGCCATGTGTACTTTAATAAAGCCGCTAATGAGGGAATGCTACTCCTCTTATGCTCAAGGGACGGACTTGGAAAGAAAATGCCACTAGTTACATTTTTCTTCCTGGACAGATGTGAGAGAAATTGTACAAAGAGAACAGTAAACCAGAGACACAAATCCCAAGGATCTTTTTAACAGCAATCGGAAGAGAACCCAGGGGCTTGACAGAGAAGCCTCCACTTCTTCCTACAAAGCTGTCATTGTGAAATTTAAAGGCATCAGCACAAACTTTAAAGAGACCTTGAGATGTTCCCTGAACACGTTTTATTCTGATCTAAAGGACGAGGCTTTGCCTCGTACGGGACATGCTCATATTAAACAAGGTCATTCACACGGCTGTTTTCCTAAAACGGGGTTCTCTTTGGACCATCACCTCACAACAAAAACACCCATATAAATTCTAATGTCGTGTGCATTCAAAATAACTCCTACTATAGCTTATTATCACGTGAAGCTCCATCACAAGGAATGTACAGAAAAGTCACTTTCATATGGGGTTTGTGGGTTTTTTGGAGCGGGGCTTGTACATGGTAAAAGATTTCAGGTATCAATATAGCACCGCATTCATCTACGTGGAGGAAACTCACCATTATCACTCAGCGTGGAATATTATACTTTCCCATGCATAGGATTCTGTTTGTATGGAGAGGCTAGAATCCCCTCATGTTGTCTTTTACAAAAACACTGGTAGACTCACACGCATCATCCCCCACCCACCATTTTAATCTACACGTATAAACATTTGTCACAATATATAGGTAATACACATAAACTCTGTTGTTATAAAAACCATCCCATTGCCCATCAATCTCCTAGTTTGAGCTGCAGTGTTGGGATAACTGACACACAGCTGCCCTGTGGATTTTAACATCCATGTTGGGCCTGCCTTGGGAGGACCAGCTCAGAGCTTCATTGCTACTATAACAACCACAATGCTGTCTCAAAACATCACTGGTCCAACATTTTGCAGGACAGGCTCTGGATCTAGTATTTTCAACAGGGCTGGAGGGTGATGGTCTGAAATTAGTGTGCTTTAATAACCCCATGGGCATGGATAGACTGCTTCCTGGTGTAGTTTAGATTGGAAGTAGCTAATCCCCTTTGCAGTGGCGTAGGAGCCATTAAGATGTTCTACTTGTGCAGGCTTACAGAATCCAATTGATTTCTGATTGCTCCAAGAATGTTTCTGGCTGACGTGGCTGGCATTCCCATTAAAGGTCTAGTCTTGCTATGATATGGTGAGGTAAAAGGAGCTATGGACATAATTGCTTTTCAAGTGCCCTCGCACATGTAGAGCCCAAGTAGCCCCCTGATTTACCAGCGAAATGCATGCTATGCAAAAAGCAACAGGTAGAATGCAAATGTTTTTACAAGTCTCATAGCAACCATGAAATGGGTTGTGGCCAAATTTCACCTGCCCTCTTTAACAAATAATAACTATTACTAGCAGAAGCAAAATGGACAATGCTCAGTTACCCTCGTGACAAGTGAGGGTAGTCTCCAAATGAAAGACAACACGTTCCATACACAGGTTTCACAAAAGAGTGAAGCATCTCTACAGTTAAGGGCTGTGGGTGGGTGTGTCTGTTCCTGTTTATATTTTGTTTTTAAGTTAGGTACAGATGAGCCATACAATAAGCCTGCAACTTACACGCATTTAACTTGTGTTCATTCAGCTTTATGTGCGTTGCCATTCTTTTTAGGGGGGCAGAAAGGAAGTAGGCTTCTGGGGGAAATGGCTTTGGCAATCCCACCCACCATTTAACCCAATGAGTACAGACTATATGCAATTTTTGCTTTAGGTGAGATCCCTGGAACGTTACAACCCCTGCATAAGCTGTGCACTTACTGTATAGCAAAAGTTGTTAAACCTTCAAGGAAAAAGCGATAAAATTAAAAAGTTTCCAAAGTGTTTTAGGTAATTAGGGAAGTAAAGCTGTGTTGCTTATCACAGGGTCCATGCAATAGGGTGCTTTTACATGTTCCACACAATACTCATAACTGCAACATACACACTACCCAAGAGAAACCCTAAATTTCACCGCAATGAAATATTTCATCGGAGAAAGACCTAGAATGCTACACAAAATGGAGTTATCAACTGCACATTTATTGCCCTAAAAATAGCCAGGGGAAAATCAGGCTGGTGGCCTACTATAACTGTTGCATGCTTATTTCCTGCTATGTTTTTAGCTGTTCTTATTTTATCTGTAAGCCGCCTTGAGTCCCTGTCAGTCTCAAGAGACAATGGAGTGCGCCTCTGGGAGTGAAGTCAAACCGCTGCATTGGCAGCACCGAAGTGGTTTCCATGGGGCGCAAGCCTGGGCAGTGAGTATGGAGGTCCTGGGCTGCCCAGACAACTAAGGTACATTTTATTTGGATGGTATAATGAGTTTTCATATTCAAGCAGTTTAAATTTACTGTAGCCTAAACTAAGCCTTCAAAAAGGTGAGGTACAATATGAAATTCAAATATAGATATCTGGGCTGCCCAGATAGCTAAGCCACCAGAGAGAAACATTTCCAAGTAAGTAATTTTTTTTATGAGTCAGATAAGTGTCAGCAAGTTCCTATGGCTCACTGTTAATTCAGAACACATTTTGCAAGCGCCATTTTCTAATATGTGCTATTCACTTGCCATTTGTTGTCTACTCTCAAAAAACACAATATGCATTAAGAGTTACAAGCAGTTAAAGTGTTTGCAACAATTCCACAGCCGATACCAAGTGGGAGCCTGTTAACTTGGGTAGAAAAAGCAAGGCTGTCTATCATATTTCCCAATAGATTAGCATAGTGGTGAGATGTAAACAGCTTCCTTCAAAATTTCTCAGCTGCAATTTAAAGTTCTGCCTTTCAGCCTTTAAATAGACTTTATGTTGTGTAGTCTGCATTCTCTTCACTTTAGGGCAAGCTCTTGTACATTGCTTTAAAAAGAACCGATCCAATTATGCTTCAACCAATAAATAAATGTATTAAATATCCAAAGAACAAAGAAAAGGGTTAGCAGCATTTTAACATCACACTAAAATCTGGGCGAATAAATACAGCAGTGAACAACAGGCTAAGGAAAGAATGAATATTTATGTCATTACTGTAAGTACCGTAATACATTTCTACTACTCACATAGCTGTTACCTCCAAAAGCATTCATCCTTTATTATGTCTAGCATTATATTTTATAAGGAACACCACCTAGGTTTCTATAATGCAGGAGGAAAGGCTATAACCTTCTCGAATACTGCTCATTAAATGGATCTCTGCTAACACAAGGGGAGAACAGGAGGAAATTGGTGTGAAGTACTAGAAAAATGTCTAGAATACAGCTATTTCATGTGTGATCGGCCTTCACATACATCTGATAGGATAAATGGTTTTGTCAAAATGAATATATCCACAGAGTATACAGTATGTTATTTAAGAATGGCATAATGTCAGAGATATAACTGTGCAACTCTCCAGTAAGTACACAAATAAGATCTGAAGATCTGAAGAAGTGTGCATGCACACGAAAGTTCATACCTATGACAAACGTAGTTGGTCTCTAAGGTGCTACTGGAAGCATTTTTTAATTTTGTTTTGACATAATCATAAGAGTCCACCATTTCTGATGGCAGAACACTTAATTCTTTCCATGGAGGGGAGTCAATCCATGTTTCTTCATGTGTGATTTCAACTGGGGATCACTTAGAAAAATGCAACTAATGCATTATGTGCTTGTAAGGTCACCATCACTTACAATTCAGAAACGAAACTACTTAGTAAACGAGAACATGTAAGGTTATGCGCCCAGGTAACATAGACATCAGGTGTGTACATGGTGTTTGCTTGCAAAAGCTCAATCTTTTAAAATTAACCTCCAATAAAACATCAGAGTACTCAGCCTCTATGTACTCATGTACTCATGATATTACTGTGCAAGCCATAAATGGGAGTCGGGGGAAAGGCAAGAACATTAGCTAGGCTACAGAAGAAGAAACTGGAGTAGTTTGACTCATAAGGAAACACCACAATGGCATAACAGCATGGGCATTTCTGTCCACATGTGTCTTGTTGCCCTCACTGCAAGAAGCAAAGTTACAGGGAACCAGGCAGAGAGCCTTCTCAGTAGTGGCACCCTCCCTGTGGAATGCCCTCCCTTAGGATGTCAAGGAGATAAAGAACTACAGAATGTCTAGAAAACATCTGAAGGAAGCCCTGCATCAGGAAGTTTTTAATGTTTGATGTTTTACTATGTTTTTATATGTGCCGTAAGTCGCCCAGAGTGGCTGGGGAAACCCAGCCAGATGTGTGGGCCATAAATATTATTATTATTATTATTATTATTATTATTATTAATAATAATTATTATTATTATGTAAACTTAAGTGGTTTCCTTTCCTAGCACTGAAAGGAAACTACCTGGGTGCAATAGCAATTCCCAGTGGTGCTGCTGCCTTCTACAAAACTGACTGGCCTTTAAAGGGCTTAAGGCAGATTCATGTTGGATAAGCCTATCAACGGCTACTAATCATAAAGGCTGTGTACCAACTCCACTGTGGGAGGCAGTATGCTTCTGAACACCACTTGCTGAGAATCACAAGCGCAGTGTGGGCCGTTGCAGGAGAAGTCCTGCTTACATTTGACTGGCCGCTGTAAGAACAGGAGACTGGATAAATGGCCCCTTTGGCCTGATCCAGCAAGACTCTTGTTGAGTTTAAACTATCATTTTCTAAATATATGTGTTAGCACATATAGAAATGGAAACACATTGCACCATACCATGAGAATCAAAAGGAAAGCTAACAGATCCGTTATAAGCGAAGATAACGTAACAGTTCACACACATTGAAGATACCAAACTGTTCCTGGCATGTTCGGTCATTCCAGGGTCACCTTTGGAATGCATTTTTTAAAAGGGGGGGGGGAGTGAGCCGAGTGCATTTACCACTGAAAATGATGCCTGCATCATACTAACTTCAACTCTTAAACGCTTAAATGACTCCAGACTTGATTCAACCCACAGCTAGAACAAAAGCAAAAACAGACAGATGGCAACCATCTCTAGCAGGGGAAAACACATGTGTTTTCTTGGTAGTGTTTAAGTCTCCTCTCTGACTTACAATGAAGCACTCCGTTTTATTTCAGCAGCAACAATGGATTAGAAGAGTGTTTCGTTTTTATAGATTATCAGCATTTTAAGAAGGAATCTAGTTTGTCACCTATCAGGCAGATTTATTTTGTTGCTTTACTGCATTTGTTCGTGAGCGGAGTTAAAATATGTTTAACATGGTGTTGTGCAAGATGCTGCACTTTCCACAGCAATGTAGCAAGCTAGTTCTGAAGATGCCTTCGCTGGCACTAACACGCTTCACAAACATACAACCTAATCATATATATCAGAAAGAAAAGCTCTTGGGTTTGGTATGCGTTTGTTAGGATCAAGGGGGCTCCCAATGGTTGCTTGGCATTTGCAACGATTTATTCAAAATGCATCTGGTGGCAAAGCAAATTATACAACTGTAATTGCTATAGTAATGAAGAAAGGATGCAATTTAAGCCTCTCCGGAATCACAGAATAATATAATTACCTATTTAATACTTTGCACACTGTGGATCCTTCACAACTTGGTGGCTATGTAATTTGGGTTACTGTTGACCACTCGTGTCAGTGTTTAAGTTTAGAGAACGAAAGGAGTTTGTTTGTTTTTTGGAAGACTGATACTATGGTTGTGTATCAGGGCTATTTTGTATTTAATTTTCAAAACTCCTTCAGGATTTATCCTTTTACTAGCTTCCTGACAGCTCAGTTGCTGAAAACATAATCTTAGCTAGAGACAGAATGAAGCTTAAATTGTTCACTGGGAACTGTGCCAAGACATTATTAAAATTCTGTTTATTTTTATTTACACTGAAACTCTACCAAAAGAGGAAGAGAAAAGATTGATCTCTGTAACAGAAACAGAGGCCTAAGTGT
This sequence comes from Zootoca vivipara, assembly GCF_965207765.1. NCBI lineage: Eukaryota > Metazoa > Chordata > Lepidosauria > Squamata > Lacertidae > Zootoca > Zootoca vivipara. The sequence goes on along the minus strand of NC_142584.1, from coordinate 81,152,870 downwards.
TTGCCCAGGTCTGAGACACTGACACACCCTATAAAGGAAGGATCTCTTTATCAGCAAGGTCAGAATAGCCACTGCCAAATACAGATGCTTGCAAAAATGATCTCTACTTACTTATCAGTGCTTTTTAAGGGCCTAGATTTCTAACCAAGCCTCTGCTGTTACTCCCATCATTCTACTACACACATGGAGGTTGTGTTCAGAGGATCTGGGTTGGATCCAAATAGATCACTGTGCACAGAATCCCTTCCATGAGTGCACAAGAATCCCTTCCATGAGTGCAACAGAACTTTCCACCCCCAAATCTGCTCCAAAGGGCAGAAGCAAAATTCTGTTTTTCTTGTGGATGTTGTTCCATGCATCCAAAGATTTAGCTAGATACAACTCCAACTATCCCACCAACTATCCCACCAAGTCTTTACAGGGCCCCTTTCCTCCTTCCCTAGAAGAACAACCTTAACATAAATTTATTTGACGTTAATCCTGTGGGCATGGCCATTCCTTCATTTTAACTGTGCATAGAGGTTAACTATGTATATGCAATAATGAAGCATCCTTCCAATACGTTCCATAGCATCCATGATTTGGACATGGGTTTGAGCACAAGCCATGCATCAACACTTATGCTTCAACACACACAGTATATACCCCAACACACACATATATCCCCGTACCTTTGTAGCTTGAGACAAAACATGCAGCCAAGGAAACACATGCTGATGATGTGGCTTGATATGGAGAGTCTGATCCATGGTCCAACCCAGTAATGTCCAACCCAGTAATGCCCTGTCCAACCCAGTAATGTTTTGTTTTGTTTTTCCAGATAAAGGTTTTTTCCAGGCCCTGCTATGAGGGATTGTTTAATGAGAGATGCTAGGAAGCGAAATAGAACGGTGAATGTGTTTTTTTTTTAATTCCTGCCAAATGTATATGGCACCTATGCAAGACTTGAAAGGGTGACAGATTACATGCTTGAAGAGTGACTGGCTTCAAGAGAGGATGTAAGATGGGCACTGTCAGTAGACTGTTTAAAGGGGAGAACTATTTCCTGTTTGAGGCACCTACTGCAGGATGGGTGGATCTGATGACCACTGGCAAAATCCTATTAACAGAGAGCATTTAAGAGCCTTGCTCTTTCCAGGGATCCCTCAAGCTAAGGTGGGAAGCAGTACCCTGAATATTGCTCCTGTAAAGGATTAAGAGAGAGATCTTCTCCGCTTACATCTGCTGAACGGAATGAATGCCTACTTGGAAGCAAGCAAAATGGCTGGATGCCTCAAGGGGCATGATAATAGCCATAGCTGCAACTAGGGCACTATGCAGCATGTCCTGTGCTCAGAGCCAGAGTATCCTACATCTCAGCCTCTCCTTAGGGCAACCCTATTTCTCACAGGCATTTTTCTTCTAGTACAGCTCAATTACCTCTGCTGTTATACAACATGTCAGCAAATGCTAATCATTTCAATTTGTACCAATGGCAACTGTGTTTCTCTTTAGTGCTTTCCATTCCAATTGAGCATATCATGGTTTCGCAGACATTAATTCCCAATCTCACGAGGAAAAGAAGCATTATTGAATTTTTATTTTTCTAAAATAAGATACTAAGATGCATCCGTCAAATACTCTGAAGACCTCTAGGAGAGCCCAAATTGAAAATTAGACACATTCACACTTACCTCTTCAAACATCAGTAGACTAACCTAACATTAACTTCAGCAGTAAAAGCACATTTCTGAGTGGTCTGTACTGCCTCTGCCATGTGCACCGAATCTGTCTTTATTCCCCTCCCCAATATCAATAGAAGTCCTATTCATATTGCCTTGCATAAAGAGAAGACTTTCAGCTTCCAATCTTAAAAAAACGCAACACATACTTTTCAAGTACATGTGCCCAGAAAATGCAAATGCAGAACTTTCTATCTATCCAGAAACCCTTTAATTGTTTTCTAACATGTATCCCCAGCATGGTTGAAATTCCTGCTAGGTGCTTTTTGTGATAATTTAACACCCATCTACTACTGGAAAAGGGTAAATCTGCAGGGCAGAGCCACTTCCAGGGGTAATTATAGCAGTAAACCAGACTGCTAGCATGAACACATCTTTCAAATGTGCAGACACTTGGAAAGGTGTCTTGGAAACGTGTAGCATTCCAAAACTCACAAGGTGGACTTTACTCCTCTGGTTGAAGACAGAGCCCAATATAAAAAGAATTCACAGCATGACCGTTAGGCATAGATAAGCTTGGCTTCATCCTTCCTTTGCAATTTCAATGAGACTTGCACACCATCAAGCTGACTTTTACTCTTCTCCACATGCTCCCCATGATCTGCCTGTTTCATCTGCATGCACATTTATGCCCTCATTATATAGAAGTTATAAAGTGCAAAGCTGTTCTGAATGTGAGGGTGGGTGTTCTTGGTGACATCATAGCATGCCAGCCAATCAGCACCATGTATGGTGGCCTATGCTACAGACTTAAAATAACCTTTTCCTGAGCATAACCTTTAAAGATAAAATGTTTCAAGTGAATCTAGAGTGCTTCTAACCCAGCCCCACAAATCTAGACTGGGTTGAAACCTGTTTCAAAAGGAATCTTCTACAACAACTGCTTAAAGGAGAGGTCAACTTGTGTGATCAGGGCAACACTAGATGACATCACAGCAAATTCTGTAAAGAGGTTTACACATCCCTAGCATGCTCCAGTGCTATGCTGTCTAAATAAGTGAAGAGTTATTTGTGCAGAGGCGTCGCCTGATAGAATGTGTGAACAATGGATTGCACAGTCACTGGATTGCCAACAATGGATTGCCAACGTCACTCACACTTCGGAATCCATGCATAGTGGTCAATTTTATTCAATTCCAAGGATTCAATTTATTTCTGCTCAAACTGCCAGAAATGAGCACAGTCTATCCATATTCACACTTAAAAGGTCCAAAAATCATTAGCTAATAATCTTTAATTATTATGAGTGTTGCAAAAATGGGATTTCCAATAAAAAATACTGTACAGCTACAGTAATTAGTGGAAGCTAACTATAGCAACTGATCAATATAATTTCAAATAAAATTCCAACTGAAGTATCTTTGCTATTCTGACAGGCAGAATGAAATAATGCCCCCTCCATTCTGGTTTGTTGTGGTTAATACTTTTTTATTGCTTTTAGCCAGACCATTACAACCACCACAGCACCCTTATTTCAAAATACAACATTTCAAAAATACAAACTCCCCCCCCCAAAAAAACCATTTCAATGCCCCCGGAAAAAACTAAAAACAATTAACAGCATAATAGCCAAATATATCAACAAGTTCAGACTAAAACATCACCACGGCAATAAACTACCAAGATTATTAGGTTTTCCTTGAATTCTTAGGGCTGCCAAAGCATAGAGGGAAGTTCCAGGCTCAGACAGTATAGCTCTGAATCCCAATAAGCTGGAGGGCAAACAGAGGAGGGCGGTTACTTTTCAAGTGCTGCTTGGGGCTTTTTTTGGAAGAATCTAGCCAGTCCCTGCTGGACACAGGAGGCTAGACTAGATGGGCTCTCGGTCTGACTCAGCAGGCAAAGGTACCAATTCACCTGCGTTTGCATGCACACATTTCTTTTACTTTATTTGGTTTATGAACAGAATTGCACGATAGGGAAATTGTTAAATACGACTCCAAGTGGTATTGCGCTGCAATTTTACATCAAGGTATTGCTTGTGGTACCCCTATTCCACAATCAGTTGATACACTATGTATCTGTAGTTTCCTAAGGTGGCAGAGGATGAAATAATTGGTAATTCAGGGCAACCTTTCTAACCATTGTAGGGCTAGCCCTGTGATCTGTAGGAAGAAGACAGGATCTGCAAGTCATAGGGATGTTGTGCTCACCCTTGCCTGCAATTAAGACACTACTGCAGTTGTAGTAGGTCTCTCCCAGTGGCAGTCATTGGTGGGAGCAGTTTGTGCATCAAGCGTTTCTGGATGAACGGAGGCACCCTGTCTGAAACAGCAGAGAAACTCTGGCAACAACTCCAGAGGCAGGGAACCATCAAGTGGAAATGCATCTACTGCTCAGAAATGTGGGGCAACAGCCATGTACAACCACTGCAATAAATGCCACATGCAAAGGCACAGCAGGTCATCTGGCTGCAGAGGGTTGCAAAGCCCTGTGCCGCCTCTTAAGTGTCAATGATCATGACATTGCTTGCAAAGGCGCAGGGCTTTGAAGATGCTGAAAATCAGCTGATCACCAGTGCCTGCAAAGTATCATGCTCTGATTTCAAACTGTGTGGGCAAAGGAAAGCAGGATGCCTGATGTCAGAGAATTGACAGATGGGTGGCTGTGTCAAAGCTGGTCCATGGAGTGGAGGAGGTGAAGAACTGGCCTAACAATCAGATCCTGTGCTTCAGAAAAATTCATGGAGAACAGAACTATCAACAGGTATCAGCCAAGATGAGTCAATAAAACATTCAGGTTCAGATACAGTATCTCTCTCAGTTGCTAGGGGGCCGAATACCCTTCATATGAACTCCAAAGCAGCACCTGGCTGACAATTTTTGACAACAGGATGCTGGACCAGATAAGTCTTTGATCTGATGCATCAAGGGTCTTCTTAAGCACCCCCAAATATCCCAATTCTGCAGTTCAAGAGCAAGTGTGGTAGATATTTAGAGGAACTTTGGCTTGCTTGAAAACCTTGTGGCAGGCACTCTGGAACACAAAAACAAATGCTTATCTTCACAATTTTATTAAAGCAGCAGTGTTATTCCTATATATATCCTCAGCAGTATGCTGTGGGTGTGAATTTCACAGACTGCTTGTTGGCAGAGAATTTACTCTCGATTCATTGCATGCCAGGTTATTCTTGTATGAAGACAGGGAGAAAGGGAGCCTCAGCTATTCTGGCCTAGAATATTTTAGCTCCTCTGTTCGTATCTCCTTTCCCAACCCTGCCAGCCCAACTGTTAGACTTTCCGTCGACATCTTTTCAACATTTGCTACTACATTTTATATTGTTACTTTTAACTGTAAGGAATTGAAAACTTACCAATAACCCAGGTTATGCATTTTCTGCATTGCTTCTCCATTTGTTTAGTCTTTCTGAATAAGCTATTCTTTTGTAAAACATAATATGACAAAGGGCTGTCACTTTCAGAAGAGCTTCCTCCTGTTTAAGCTGCTGCTTTTATCATCCTAGTAACAGGAGACCAAGGCTACACCTAGCTATTTTTTTAGCTATATATAATATGTCAATGCTCACTGGAAGGACAGATCCTGAAGCTGAGGCTCCAATACTTTGGCCACCTCATGAGAAGAGAAGACTCCCTGGAAAAGACCCTGATGCTGGGAAAGATGGAGGGCACAAGGAGAAGGGGACAGAGGATGAGATGGTTGGACAGTGTTCTCGAAGCTACGAACATGAGTTTGACCAAACTGCGGGAGGTTGTGCAAGACAGGAGTGCCTGGCGTGCTCTGGTCCATGGGGTCACGAAGAGTCAGACACGACTAAATGACTAAACAACAACAACAACAAATGTCAATATTAAATATTTCCAAGCATGGAACAGCTGTGCAGAAACACCATTGAATAAAGCCTGTATTATATCTTAAATACCAAAGTAAGAGAGACCACAGATCTGTGATTGAATCTTCCATCTTTTCAAATTTTGCCAAATAAGAGCAGTCATCAGAGCTAATCTGGATTGGGACATTAGAGCTGAGAGAGCAAGTACCAGTAGTTCCCCCTAAGCAGAAAAAGAGGATGGGGGCTGAAAGACAAAGGAAAGTAGTTGTAGGTGTGCACAGAACAGGAATGAGTGTACATATGGAGTACTTGCTGCTTGCATGACATACAACTTAAGGTTCTTCCTTTAACTTGAAATTTCCGTGATTTTTTGTACATGTGTGAATCTGTAAGCGTCTGAAGTCTTAAAACTAGAGGTTTTTTGATGCTACAATTTCTTGCTTTTGAAAACAATTCACAGAATCACATGAGCCACCTCTAAAGTGGCAATATTTAACATCTCTGTGGCTTTATAACACTTATATACTGCACCTTTATGTGTTGAAATCACTTTACATCAGCACTGTAAAATGTAGGCCATTTTAATTATTCCCCCACCTTGCCTCTTTGCTATGCCCATTGTTTTTCATTTGGTCCAGAAGTATATTAGGCATACAATTTTGCAAGGCAGTATTGTGCATCGGCCCAAAGGGGGGGGGGAGGCCAATGCAGAGACCGAGTAGTTTATAACAACTTTGGAATGTAGCCCATTATTATCACAGACTGCGGATCAAGTAAATCTATGGCAGGAATCTCAATGGCTCAAGGAATGAGTCAACCCAGAGGCTACAACTGAAGTCACAAGACAAAGTATATAGTAAGAGTAAGAGTAAGAGAGAAAGAGAAAGAGAGAATATGGTATGTAGAAGACACATACACATTTTTCAACGGGAAATAGACCTGACCAAATGACATACACATGCAGCACCTCACTCCCAACACCTTCTCTCACGCATACAGCAGCGACCCCTTTCCCTCCTCCCACATGTAAACACAAAGCACTGCTCTCGTTCTCTCTCTCTCTCTCTCTCTCTCTCTCTCTCTCACACACACACACACACACACACACACACTGCCCACCTACACCCCTTAAGAAGCAGATGCCCATGACAAATCTTATACACGTACTGAAAGGACAAACCACCTTCAGTTTTAGAAAAAAATAGGATTTTCAGACTTTGTAAATGCTGGACAAACAAGATGCCTTAGCCGTGGTGCTGTTCCTATGGCTCAATAATAAGAAACAAAATATAGCACTGAGATTCAGTGATGATCACTAAATCTGACATTTAGAGAACTCTGCAGAAACTGATAAAGAAGCTTATCAAAGAAAATCTTTAAGTATTTGCTACATTGGAGTTCCAATCCTACGCACATGGACCTGGGAGCAAGCCCACAGAACATGGTGGAATTTACTCCCGAGTAAGTATGAGCAAGTTTGTGCAGCAGGACATCAAGCCAATTCTGCACATAGCTCTTGTAGCCTCAGAGGAGGAAGGAACACCACCTGGTCTTACTCAGCTTCACCTGATCTAAGACGGTTAAATGCCTGCCTTTGCAATTTTAGCCACAGCCACTAAGGTAGTTATTTTTGCCCTCTTTAGCACTGTAAGGCAACAAAGGTTTTAACTGCCAGCATAATAGAGCTGTCAGAACTGAGCTTGATCCTCAGAGGCTTTGATTAAGGCAGGGAGATCAGAGCAAGGAAGAAGCTACAAAACTTGCTATAATCCATGGGCAATGCCTTTGTTTTCTCTAAAGAGAAGACTCGAAATTAGACTAATAAACTAGGAGAACAGCTCCTTTTTAAAATTGGCATTGCAGTGGTACCTCCTTTGTCACAAAAATCCTCTAGTCCACTGAGAGAGGGAGTATTAAATCCATTGTACATGGATTAAAATAACCCAGTATTAATCACACTAGAGAGTGAACCTAGGCAATTAAAAATCCTATTCCCAGCCTGGAAGAAGTGTCCAATCAAAAGCAACAGTAGACCTTCCACACCATTTCATTGCAAATTCACGTTTAGCACACTGAGAATACAACTGTAGAAATCTAGCCACAGGAGCAAGGAGAAATGGATTGGGGCAGGGAGCACACAGTCCCATGGCTAGCATTTTGTAGTTGCATTCTCAGTGTGCAGTGCAATCCTGTCCACTTCCACTCAGAGGTCAGTCCAATAAAGGTCAAATGTACTCTGAGTTACACAGGTACAGGATTACAGTCCAAGACTTACAGTGCCATGCTTTAGGCTAAATAGGTTCCCTTTTAACCATGGTTTGCAAACCTTGGTTTCGATCTCTGCTTACAGAGGGGACTCTGGTAGCATTAATCATGGATAAGCTTAGTGCAAGGTTAACCCTTGAACTTGGTCAATACTGTTGGGGGAAGGACACAATTCAAACAAGGAAGGATACAACGCTAAAGACCGGAAGCAGCGTTCAAGCAGCAAACCAGCCTGAGCACGTGAACACAGGCTGTTCCAATGAGAACTCACTGAAGGCAGGAAGCCACCTAAGCAGAATTGCTTGTATTTTCTTGGACTTGTGCACTTCCTCAATGCCTAGAAGGAGAAACCACTTTTGTCCAGGAGGCCAATCCTCTGTGGGCTACCTCTGACAAGTGGGTGGGGTCTGTCCACCTGCCAATCACCTGGCTTAAGGTGGACCCGATCCCTGCCAAAAGCAATGGGGTGTGGAAGAGATGCATTCAGCACTGAATTTAAAGAGTGACAACTACAAGCCCTGCTGCCAAAGAACAACTGGGAGGGCACAGCTCCCAGACACAGTTGCAACAGAATATTCACTGCCTCTCCTTGCTGAGCAGGGCACATTCCAACAAAGGAACCCTGCTCCAGCCAAGGAGCAACTAAGCAGCCCCACAGTTACCTGCCGCACACATGATTTCAGGTGTAGGGCAGGCGGGTGAGGTTTCCTGGCAGGTTAAGTCTGGCCTGTGAACTGGAGGTTCCCCACTCCTGCACTGCTTCTTCTGTTGGCCATTACCCTTAACCTCCTGCCCTGACTCATCTGCTGTGTTCTCATTGCTCTATCCTCACCACTCATCCTTTAAAGACCCTTTCTATAATCAGCTGCGTGGAATGCTCAGAGTTTGACATGAAATAAAAGTCTGTATTAACCTGCCACAATGAAAATCCACAGTGCTCAAAAGGCAGATCCGATTCATCCATTGCTCCATGACTGCCTTGCTGTTGACATATACAGCCCTAAACAACTTCAGGCCATGGTACCTGAAAGACTGCCTGCCCATAGATAGATCACTTTGATCATCTGAGATCTTATTTGGAGCAACAAGTCCTATGGGCAATTGTGCCCTTGCATTTTGAAATGCTATTCCTTCTGCCATACTTCTGCTGTGTTCTACAGACCTTTAAAGGGCATATTTCTTTTCCCACGCTTTCCCTGACCACTGCATTTGCTTGCTGAAGCTGGACCCTTGTACCTGACAATTGTGACTTGTGTTTTATCCATTATTGCAATGATGTGGGATGCGTGGTTTTATACTGTTCTATATTCTGAGCTTTGTATGCCACTTTGATTTCTTGTGATATTAAGCTGGTTACAAATGCTCTTAAATAAAGCCACAACAAGGGAGCAGTTACATATAGCGAATCATATGTGAGAGAAGCTCTCTACATGGTTCGTATGCATTAGTCATGTCAATGCAACCCCCCCCCCTTTTTTTTTGCTGGAATTGCACCGGCATGGCTGGAATCCATCCAACCTGCCTGATGAGCTGCTCGTGCTCATGATGAGCTCTACCCATGTAGCTGTGCTGCAACTGGTTACCCATGCGCCTGCTTGCACATATGAGGGTTTCAAAACAGATTAATATTTCACAGACCATTTCCCGCAACTGAATAAACAGGCTACGATGACAGCTGAGCCAGTCTTTTCCTCATCTTACTCTCAGAGACAGAAGACAACAGTCCTACAGTAACAGATAATAAATTGTTATTATTTTGGTAATGATTTCAACAGCAGCGATAGAGGCAAAATTGTTCTCACTTTCATCTTTGATGAAAAAGATCCTATACAGCTATGGTGCAATCCAAACCCTTATGGTCTAAAAGCTGAAACTTGGAAGAGATCCAGATTCCCATTAAGTGATTACATGTTTTACTATTAAGATAATGTATGGGCTGTTTAACCTAACCATAAGGCCCTCATTTGTTACATTGGGCTTTCTTTCCTATTCAGCAACTATTCACTTCCTTGACACACAGAATAAATCCCTTTCTCCTGAGGAAGCTTTTAAATTGATTTTTTTTATTACTTCATATAAAACTTCACTCTTCTATCTACAATAAATTATGTTCTGCCTCATATGAAAGCTTCTATTGTAGCCACCACACTTTTTTTGCTGTTCGCAACCTATTTAAGTATCACTCTTGAGATCTTCCAACAACTGGCATCCTCCTGTTTAGTCAGACACTGTGAAGTTCATAGGCTGGTTTTCCTACCACAACATCTGCTTTGCATTAAACTATTGGCAGCACTTACTGGGGACTCTCAAGTAACTCCAAGCAATTAACCAGATGATGCTGTCAGGTGTGCTTCTCATACCTCTCAGCTGTAGCACCTGTTCAGAGTCATTGTTCCCTACAGTGTAGCCGACCTGAAATCCTGTATCCAAAACTCTAGACACTAAAGGCTTGTTTACATTAAACTCTCCCAGTATCATTGTAGCTGAGTAAGAAGTAGTTTACGAGATCTTTGTGGTGTTGACACAACTTCCTGGAAGCTGCTGTCGTCGTCCCTTATGCAAGGAAAAATGCTATGGGTGCAAATTCAAACACAAATTCTGTGCCCAAGAACTTAAAATCTGCATCATGAATTTAAACACATTTCCTAGAAGCAAGGCTGGTTTAAAATGACCTTTCATTTACCACTATGTCCCTTTCCACATCTGTGTTCAAAATTACAATGAATATAATAGGCACACAGTCAGGAAACGAGCTCAAGGTGACTCAAGCCACAATTTCAAGGAGAAGGCAAAAATGGAAGCCCAGGATGACTGCTAGCTTCTTCCGTCTCAAATATGTTGTGACAGATCCTGAACATGAGAAAAACCATTTACCAAAGTAAAACTTAATTGGGCTCTTGCATGAATTAATTTGGCATTTCTTACTGAAGAGAAAGATGGTAGAGGATAAGGCAGGCATCCCCAAACTGCGGCCCTCCAGATGTTTTGGCCTACAGCTCCCATGATCCCTAGCTAAGAGGACCAATGGTCGGGGAAGATGGGAATTGTAGTCCAAAACATCTGGAGGGCCGAAGATTGGGGATGCCTGGGATAAGGCAAGAGAAAAGACGGATGTGGACATCTGTTCCAGGTAACCTGTAGGGACAGGGATCATTAGGTTCACAGGGTACTAAACCTCACCAAGTATGCACTTGCAGCTGAAATCAACCACCCTTCGGTGTTCTAGGTTTCACCCTCAAATTCTCAAGCTGCTCTTTGCAACCAGGTCAACAGTAAAACCCTAGCAGTGCCCCGTTTTGCACTGAAGCACTATAAATTCTGTGGTTCCACAGAACAAAAAATAGCTCAACACACCACTAAGCTGGAGAAAACACACATGGCCTGGCAGAACGTTTTCTAAAACAAAGCTGGTTGTGCATCTTGCCCCTTGAAGCCAAGATGTGAAGGAGGAACTCAAAGGAAACGTGCAGGTGGCATTAACAGGTGTAATGCCTTAATTTAAGCCAGAGATCCCACTTTAAATTACATTATTTCAATTGCCATGCTGTGATATCAGTTCATAACTCCCACTGGGAAGTTCCATCAGCTGAGGGAGGTTTTCTTCCGCTGACTGTAGTTCTTGCAGCATGTGGAGTTTACCTGGAACCTGACTGCATTATTAATGAAGTTTGCTGCTGGGTTACTTTTTGCAACAGTGATCCTCACTGGCACCACACCCCCCCTCTCGTCTCAACACACTGTCACTTATCATTGGATGCAATGTTCTTGCAGCGAGCGTGGCAACATGAATTACCTTTAAGCATCTTGCTAATTAGCATCAATGCACTTATTAAATGAGACTCAAGAACAGACAGCTCTTGAACACTTAAGCTACTCTTTTGTACACGGGTTTTCTATAAAAGATTTGGTTATTTCCAAATATTATTATTGGCATCTTCGATGCATCAACACTTGCATCACCACCCAACTGGAAGCAATAGACGTACACTGAAAATTAGAAAGCAGCTCAAAAATATTTGTGACAGAGGTTACCATTCTACAGTGATCGAGACACTGGAAACCTCCTGCTTGGGTCACTGTAAACAACCAGAGCACTGTCTCCTAGCAATTGAAGCCTTGGGCTCACTAGGCCTAGCTATGCTACAGCAATTAAAAATAAATAAACCTTGTTTTGATTGGAAATCAATAGATGGATAACTTAGCAAATCCTTGAAATCAGTGGCTAATTATTCTACAATAAAGGATGCTATGATTAGGCTAGCTAAACTCCACTGTAAGCACCTGCCAGAATGAACTCATGGGAGAAATTTGTCTTTAGGCTGGTATGGAAATCAAGTCGCAACTAAATTAACAGCAAGTTACTGAACAACCCAAAGAGTTAGGTTTCTGGTGCATGAGCACAACAAAAGATAAAATAGTGTGTTATGAAAAGCATAGTACCGGTATGTGCTATAGATGCTGGCAATTTCACCTGGAGAGAAACTAATCACCGAAAGCGTAACTCATCAGTTGGGAGTTCACTTCTCTGGATTGCTTAAAAAGCAAATCCTCTTAAAAAAACCAATACGGGGTATTCTTAAACCAAAAGGGATGAGTTAGTCCATTAGTTATTTTTCTTCTGTATGCAGACAAAAATATGGCAAAAGGTGGACTCAAAAATGCATTTTAAGGTGGTGGAAGAAGAAAATGCTTACTAAATACAATTTTGAGACACTGATCCTCAAATGTGAAAATGAAGTTTTGGAGCACCCTTTCTTATTGCATGCATAGACAGGGGATAGGCTGGCATTTGGCTTCATGCTACGCAAGGGCAGAGAGGAGTTTACGTCTCCCCAGGGAACTCATCATCTCCCTATGGAAGGCACCACATACAACTTTTATTTGTGCAGTTATTTCTAAAACTGCTAAAGCTATTTCAAAATGCCCTACTCCTGTTTGGCTGAATCTGGTTATTAAAAAAACAAAAACAAAAAACAATACTGTTCTCTCCCACCCTCACAACATCATCCATGAAGACCGCACCCCCAATGCAGTCTGATCCTTTCACAGTTTTTTGATACAAAACTGGAATTCTGGCATCGAGCTGTTTGCAGAGGTCGGTGTGGAGTCTACTGTTTTGAATTTAATTCACTCCCTACACATGTACGCACACTTTCTTGCACACACTCCTATCATCATGCATCAGGCAAGGTTGAAAAAACAAATGTTTCAGGTACATTCCGACAGGACATTAAATTAATGACAGGCTCCAGACCAATATCCATTATAAGGCAGTTGCCGAAAAATATTTTATTATGGGAGCACAACTTCCCATAACCGGTCATGGTTGTCCCATTTACTTCAGAGCTCTTCCCACAACATAATATAAAATGCTACCCGTGAAGTAAGGGGCATGACTTAATATGACTTACAAGTTCTAATGACTTACAAGTTCTAGGTCCACATCAATGTAAACAAGGAGCATGGGACAGCAGATAGGGCTGACTTGCATCAGCTCCAACCCTACATATCCACTTTATCCAGCCCATAGAGGGGTGTGTTGGCAGGATGTGGCAAGGCCACCAATAGGAAGAGGCAAGGCTTCACCATCCTTACACTGGCTCCGTTTTTCTCTTGGCAGACAGGCAGATACTGAAGCAAAAGAGGCCTTTTCGAAAATAAGCAACTGAAACGTAGGGAAACCTGAACAGCACAAAGGCCAGTGCTTCTGATGAGTCATGGACCTGTTTTAAAACACAATTTCTTTAAAATTTGCACACTAATTGCCTATATTAAAACACAAGTGTGTTCTGAACATTATAGGGCCTTGTACACGTGCTGTGGGATTTTGGGGGGGAGGGAACTGGGGGATTTTTGCATTTTCAAAAATTTGGAAGCTTCGTATGTGCATTAAAATATTACAATGAAGTATGTTGCATGCTCCCATCCTTGATAGAGGGGAGTGTTTCTCCCACTGCAAACGGCAAGTGTGAGGGAGGTTAGGACAGTGGTTGGGTTTAGACTTATGATCCCCTTCTTCCATGCCTGTTCCAAAAGAGGCTAAAGGTAAAGGGGCCCCTGACCATCAGGTCCAGTCATGTCCGACTCTGGGGTTGCGCCGCTCATCTCGCGTTATTGGCCGAGGGAGCCAGCGTTTGTCCACAGACAGCTTCCGGGTCATGTGGCCAGCATGGCACAGCTGCTTCTGGAGAACCAGAGCAGTGCACGGAAACGTCGTTTACCTTCCCGCCAGAGCGGTACCTATTTATCTACTTGCACTTTGATGTGCTTTCGAACTGCTAAGTTGGCAGGAGCTGGGACTGAGCAACGGGAGCTCACCCCGTTGCAGGGATTCGAACTGCCGACCTTCTGATCAGCAAGCCCTAGACTCTGTGGTTTAACCCACAGCGCCACCTGGGTTCCAAAAGAGGCTACCCCCACCCCAAATATGGGGAAGGGAATCAACGATGCAAGAGTAAACTATGTGATAAACATCACCTCTAGTTTGACTCTTAAGTAAATTATAACTATTAAGCACAAAACATGGTTTCTTTATGCAGCTGCTTCAGGCACAAGTTCAAGTTTCTAGCATTAGAACAAAATGCTTTAAGCCAAGCTGTGTTTATTTCAAAGCAAATTCACATTTCAATGTTTATGCTATCCCTAGGAATTCTCCACTAAATACACCCTCACACTAGAGAGGGGGGTGTTATCACTCATCACTCTGATTCCTATTTGGGCTGAAGCAATCTGTTCTTTCACTTTCCATAATTGCTAACATGTCTGACTTGGCTATAATTACTGCCACTATTGTTACAACATTTGCTCAGGCTTAGCCGTCTGGCCCCTTCATCAGTAGTTGGACAGGCCTGTTATTAGCCTCTCTCTATTATAATCCACATTAGAGGGAGGTTTGCAACCACTGCTGCTCTCCTCTGCATTCAGGGAGTCACAGTATTCTCAGTAGACACAGAAAGCCACACACACAAATAAAACAACACAATGTATACAAAAACATCAAGAAATACATGCATTAGTCGAGCTCTGAATCCTTTGTAATGGCTATCATCCAACACGGACTCCCTTTGGAGTAACTGCCACATAGCTTTTCCTTTTCCTTTTCAGCATTACAAATGCCTTCACATTTCATCCACGTCAATACACTCGAGCTCCAATGAACTATATATTCTGCACATGGAGATCAGGTGTGAAAGATGGGTCATTGGATTTGCAAACACTTGAGATAAAGGGAAGGTGTATCTGAAGAAGTGTGCATGCACACGAAAGCTCATACCAAAATAAAAACTTAGTTGGTCTTTAAGGTGCTACTGAAGGAAATTTTTTTATTTTGCTTCGACTCAGACCAACACGGCTACCTACCTGTAACTGGAAGGAGTGTGCGTTAGCTCCCCACCACCACCAATGATCTGTTTCTGAATACAGCATACCATGAATACCTTGGGTTGTATTCAACTCACCCTTGAACGTGCCCACATTAGAGCTTGAGTTCCTGGTGTGAAAGCAAGGACCAAATGCATGTATCACATCCCTTGGGCAATGAGACGCAGGTGTAGGCTAAGCATCTTAGGGTGCACCACATGTGATATACTATCCCAGGCATCCCCAAACTGCGGCCCTCGACATGTTTTGGCCTACAACTCCCATGATACCCAGTGGTTGGGGAAGATGGGAATTGTAGTCCAAAACATCTGTAGGGCCGAAGTTTGGGGATGCCTGTCCCATCTTTCATGCTGCACCAGTTTCTCTTCCTTACTACTGGAGCAAGACTGCATATTTTCATTCTCCCTATGTACCTATCCCCATCTGTTTCCATCTCCCATAGTGATATTTGGAAATAACGCGAAATGCCCCCCCCCTTTTGGGCACACTAGAGCAGATACTGATGTAAGATTGCAAAGCGCTCTTTGCAAAATATTCTTTTTTATTTTTAACCATTTGCCCGGCCCAACTATAAGAAATCACGGTCAATTAAAGTGCATCGCAAGAGCAATACCAGGCCACTGAGGGACAAACCAAGGACAAACATCCACAAATGAGCTTTGAAGAAGACCTAAAATGGAGAGGTGCTAAGTGACACAGTCACTACTAGGAAGCACTGCAAAGTAAGGCTTCCTTTAGCAAGGAGACACTCTCTCTAGCCCAGTCACCTTCAAGTCTCACGAGTCTTGTCATTTGACCCCTACCCTGTCAACACACCATGTGAGACATGCCAAGCAGCCCATCTCCTACCGTAGGAGCAGGCCCTGCGCCACTTGACACAACTCAAAGCGGCACTGCGTCGCCGAGCCCCACGAACCCGAGAGGCCAGCGCCGCCTAACTTTCCAGGGGAAGGTGCTCGCACCATTCTCACCGGGTGCCCAGCAGCTCTCTAAAGGCAGCAAAGGTGGGGGGCGCTTCCGCCCCTTCCTTCCACAGTCCCGAAGTGCTTCTTCAGTGCCCGGAGCTGCACACAGGCTGCAGAGGCGGCACTGGGAGTCTGGGAAGCCCTGGCCCGGTGCACCATCCTCCCCCATGGACCTGCGCATCGACAGAAAGGTGCGCGCGGGAGAGCGAAGCAGTCGTAAACACGAGCAACGCGCGAGGCAAATCCGGGCTGGCCTCCTTCCCTCGAAGTTATGGGCTGCGACTGGAAAAACGCCCAGGACCAGCTGCGTGCGTGTGCTTTGCACACCTGGAAGAGGGGGGCACGGGCCCAGGGCCCACCCCCCACACAGGGCAGACGGGGAGCAGGAGGAGGAAGGGGTCGGAGTCCCGCCGCGCCCCCCTCGAGGCAACCGTCCCCGCCGCCTCCCTCGCCCCCCTGCCACCGCCGCCCCCCGCCTGACCTGTAGGCGCTGCAGGTAAGAGGCCGGCACGTAGCCCGTCTCCCCGGAGCCCGCCCGGGTCACCAGCCACCAGTGCTGGTTGCTCCGCTCCAGCAGCAGGAAGGTCTCTCCGGCGCCGAAGGCCAGGGAGCTGGGCTCGGCCGAGCGGAAGCCGTACAGGGCCCGGTACATGGCGGCCGCGAAGGTGGGGCGGGGGGTGGGGAGAAACACTACAGGGCAGCGGACCCGAAGGGGACCCTCCGGTCAAGAGTGCCAGCGGCGCCGCCTCCTCCGCCGGCTCCTGATGCAAAACACGACTCCCCAGGCTCCGCCCCCGCCCCGGGCTGCGTCACCCTCGCCGGCGATGTCAGCGCGCAGCCACGCCCCCTGCCGGGCTCGCGGGGCTGCGGCGCCACCTGCTGGGCTGCTGCTCTATGAGGGAGGCGGGAAGCGCGGCCGCGAGCGGAAAGAGCAACAGCGCCTCAAGCGGCGGCTGCTCCTGGGTCAAGTTGTTCCTCGCCCCGCCTTGGGGGAACGTCTCCAGCGCCCCTCTATACTGTACTAAAATGCTCTCACGCTGTATTTTTCTTATTCTTATTCTTATTAGAAATAGTAGCAGTAGAATAAGAATAAGAATTCTATTATTTCTACCCCACCCATCTGGCTGCGGTTCCCCAGCCTGGCTGAGTGGCTTACAGCAAATATAAAACCATAGTGTGGTTTTATATATATTTGTGTGTGCACCCTCATTTTTCGCTCTTTGGGTCTCAATGTGACTTACAGGGTGTTTTTTTAACTGCCAAAAAAACCCACTCATTAAAAAACAAACATAGGTAGATAGATATTCTATTAAAAGCATACAATCACAACAACAAAAAAGCTCTTCCAGGCCTTTCTTTCCTGATGCATCCACAATAACCACATTGATGAGCGTAGTTTCGCCACCTAATTTCACTGCTGCTAATCTAACCCAGGCATGGATGCAGTAGAGAGAAGAGTTTAAACTCTTATCTAGTTCTTGCTTTGAAGAGAGAGGAGGAAAATCACAAAGCAAAGCTGTCCTATTGCCTTACTGGAGACAAGGGGCAAGAAGGACATGTCTTCTGGCCTAATCACTGGCAGTACTCTGGAGGAGGTATTTTAAGGCACTGGATGAATACTGAACAAAATGAAACAGTGGGACACTGTCAAGTACTTTATGAGGGAACAGGGTGCTGAAGACAGGTGCTTATGTTGCTGTATTAAGGACTCTAGCATCAACCTGTAGTTTTAGGGTGACTCATCAGATTCACAATTGTTTGGGGGACAAGAGATCAGGATTTGCATGAGCAGGTGTTCCGAGAGACCAATTTAACACTACATCGCTGCCTGGACATAGGCAGGTCAGCAGAATTCTATTCTAAATTAGAATATTATAATATTCTAAAGCAAGTATTAGAATATTAGCAGGCACAGGTCCAACAGTCCAACAGTCCAGACATCACTATAAATAGGACGTGCCAACTAGTGAAGGAGCATGCAGGAGACAATGTCTGTATTGCGGGAAATAACATGTAAAGAGAAAAGAAAAATGCCTAGCATATGGACAGCACTGCAAAGCATGTGGCAAGTTTTCAAAGCTAGTGCAGGAAGGTGAAATCTCAGAGACAGGCAATGAAAGCAGCGCAGGAAGACAGTGATGAATCTAAGCACTGGGATGATGTCCTAAGCTGACTTTGGGATCACCGTTGTCAGGATTTCCACATACTGTAGTGGGAAATAACGGGGCAGTGGGGATCAGTACACACCCCTACTGCACTCTTTGCTCATATGCTTTTGAGCAAAAAAGCATTCCCCTTTCAGCTGCAGTGTGCTGCCAGTGACACTGGTTAATGTAAAGACATACTGTACATTGAACTGTGTCACCAGCTGCTTATTATGTACAACAAGACTATCCTGAAACCTGTGGGCAAGTGCAGACTTCTTCTTCTTTTTTTACAATTGAGCGGCATATCAAGTTTATGAAATAAATAAGTAAAGGAATTGCAAACAAATTGGAATAATTAGATGTAAATTCACTGTAAAAACACAAAGGATTTTTTGTTTTGTTTTTACAGTCTGTAGTGGGCCAAGGCTTGTTTGTTTGTTTGTTTGTTTGTTTGGAGCTTTTTTCAACATAATAGCCAACAAAAACAGAGTGCCAGTTCTCACACGCTCCCTTTTGGCTCTGCCAGCACAGTTTTCTAACATCCTGGAAGTGATTCTAGCCAGGCGGAAAGCAGAAATTGCTCCCTTCACTATTGCCAGGAGTGGGGAGAGGATGAATGAGGACAAGGGAACAAGAGGGGAGGCTGGGTATTGCCCTCGGGCATCTCTAGCGTAAGCAATGTGGTTGCTTTCAGCTATTTAAATGTTCAGTTATCTTATACTTGAGAGAAACTGTCCCCTTCAAGGCGCACCTTTATTAAGGTACTGTACTATGTAAAGGGACGTGGGTGGTGCTGTGGTCTAAACGGGCTTGCCGATCGGGCTTGCCAATCGGAAGGTTGGCGGTTTGAATCCCCGCGACGGGGTGAGCTCCCGTTGCTCAGTCCCTGCTCCTGCCCACATAGCAGTTCGAAAGCACGTCAAAGTGCAAGTAGATAAATAGGTACCGCTCCGGCAGGAAGGTAAATGGCGTTTCCGTGTGCTGCTCTGGTTTGCCAGAAGCGGCTTAGTCATGCTGGTCACATGACCCGGAAGCTGTACGCCGGCTCCTTGTCCAATAAAGCAGGTTGAGCGCCGCAACCCCAGAGTCATCCGCAACTGGACCTACCGGTCAGGGGTCCCTTTACCTTTACTATGTAAATGCATGCAAAATACAACTGATTAGTCACTTGCCAAGTTTTCTTTATTTTTAAAACAGAACACAGAGTTCTAATTATTTAAGGCATCTGGAATTGGTATGACAATCCCAGGGAAAACGAACTGTATGGAGCAACATATCTTCTTTCACTCTCCGCTACCTGACAAGGGGTACACACAGTAAGACTGAAAGGCTGATAATGGAAAACAGAGAATAAAAGGAACTATTTCAAGGAGGCTTGACTATGACAGTCTTTTTCATGGGTTATGGCAGAGGCAAGAAAGCAGAACCATCCAGCAGAGCTTGGGAGCCACACAACTAAAAACACCCGGGGGAGGGGGGATTGAGAGTTGTATCCAGCAAGGCCCTAGTCATAGTAGACACAATAAAATTAATTCTAGGACTAAAGCACAGTCCCAGCTGCAGATTTGTACAGTACTAACTACACTTTTCTTTTTAGCCCTGTAAATAAAAGAGACTTTCATATATTATTCAGGCCATACCCTCATTTAAAGCACATAGCTTCTCCCAAAGAATCATAGGAAGTATAGTTTGTTAAGATGCTGAGAATTGTAAATCTGTGAGAGGTAAACTGAGGTTGCTATGATTTTATTTTGTTTATTTTTTGAGGGAGCCAGGTGCTTCAAATGGGTTTAAAATGTATGTAACCTTATCAGTCTCTGAATTGAGATTGCAAGCTGGCTCCTGGGTCCTCACAGAGCGTTATAGCTCCAAGGTGAAAGGACTGTTAGATTGCCACAAGTGGAACCTGCAACAAAGTGTTGCAGCATGGAGTTGAGAATTCCAACCAGCCAGCCATTCCCGCCTTCCCGGATACTCAAGGTCATTTCCCCTCCCACTGAGTTTTTCCTTTTCTGAGCTTCCTTCCCTCCCCCTGCATTCTGTGGTACAGAGAGTCCTCATAAGTCTTTTGCAGAGTTCCCATTGTAATTTTTTCCTAGACAGTTGTTTTTACTTTTGCAAACCTTGGGGTTCCTCCAACTAAGATCGCTGATAACTCCCGTGTCTCTCTCTGTGTGTAGCTAACAATATCCACGAAGCTTTATTTAGTTCAGCAAATGCTCAGTAGAGGGCGATCGGAGCTTGCAAAACAGAGCTCTTTTGCTATTCAATTCCTTCGTAAATTACCAAATATAGAAAAGCCCTCAAGCTCTGCCCACTGCTTTCTTTGAACCGTTTTTGTTTTGCTTTTGGAGGTTATGGTTTGCTTTTATTCCCTACCAGCTAAAAATAAAAATGCACAGATCTAGAACAGTGTGGCAACATGCTGTGGCATGATCTTTTGCAGGAAATGGCCTAATTTGCCAGCTTTTGGTGTGTGTGTATGTGAGAGATTTTCACCCAAAACAGATATGGATTGAATCTAGTGGTAGATGACTGAAAGGATGGTGGAAAGCAGAGTGGGTAGCTGTCAACTCCCGGATTTGAAGATATGGAATCCTATGGGGCTGTCAACTCCCAGATATGAAAATAAGGGCACTGAATAAGGGAATTTCCCGCAAAAAAGGGGAAAGTTGACAGCACTGCGGGTGCCCTAGGAAGCAGGAATCTGGTAGGCAAAAGTAGGATGGTCAACAAAGCACAAATGAGGTTTTGTTGTTGTTTGCTTCCTTCTGGGGTATAGGGTGTGTTATGTACTAAGCTTGGATCCTAGAACAATAGGCAAGTAGGATCCTAGAATGCAACAAATGATTGGCTTGCAGGAGAAGACCAATCAGGCTCTAGGAAGAAGTTAATCAGCCTATTAGGCTGGTAGGATTGTAGAGTGTAACAACTGATTGGCCTGGAAGGACACCAGAAATAAACAGGTACCTCCCTCCTTCTTTATAAGAAGAGTCTGCTGGATCAGACCCAAGGCCCATCTGGTCCAGCATCCTGTTCTCACTGTGGCCAGCTAGATGCCCATGGGATGCCCACAAGTAGGACCTGAATGCTAGAGCACTCTCCCTTCTTGTGATTCCCAGAAAGTGGTATTCAGAAGCATACTCCCGTCAACAGTGGAGGCATAAAATCGCTAATATGTAGTCAGTGATAGCCTTATTCTCCATGAATTTGTCCAGTCACATGAACACACCCTGCCATGGCCCTTAGAGAACCATTGCATGCAGCATTGAAATGGAGCTTCCAATAACTTTACACAAGACACCCCTGCCAACTTTGCCAAACCATGGGCTGACTGATGTTAAGCAAAATACGTACTGGACAATTCCCATTGATTCTGCCTGATTACTCAGTCATAGTGACCTGGCCCCAAACCAAGAAAGGGCTGATGGGGTCTGATAAACAGGTCTCTGTCATTTCCAAGGAAAACACAAGAGTTGAGACTTTTTACACTAGATGTTTCCAGGCCAACAAGCTGTGCCTAACCCAGCTGAGAAAGTAATCTTCTTGATCTTGTATGTCTTTCTCACATTCATATTCCCCCCTTTCCTCCAACAAGCCCAAGGTGGCATACATGCTTCTCCCTCTCCCCATTTTATCTTCACAACAACCCTGTGAAGCAGGTTTGGCTGAGAGACAGTGACTGGCCCAAGGTCATCCTCAGTGAGCTTCACGACTGAGTGGGGATTCAAGCCCTGGTTTTCTAGGCCATAGCCCAACAGTCTCACTGTTACATCACACTGACTCTCTTAAATTGTCAAAATGGCAACTGCATGAGATGATCAGCAGCAGGAGCAGGTCTGTGGGGGCTGGGGAGTACGCCCCTTTCACCCCATGCCACCATCCTGAGGAAAACTCTATTGTGAACATCTAAAACAGGCATGATAAATGTACTGACACATTGCAGTGTTATGGCTGTTTCGGCAACTAGGACCAGGGCAGGAAAAAGAGGAAGCAGGCGCTTCATATTCTGGCTCACCAGGGAGGTGCAAGGTCCAGAGCTGTCTCTGTCATGCCATCGCTGGAGGAGGAAAAAACTTAAACACGATGCAGAGTTTCCAAAATGTAGACCGGAGGCCATTGTACTTCATCCAGCAGAGCTTTTACTGCCACCATTTATACAAATATGCTTAAATTTGCAGGGATGCTTGCAAACATGGCAATCTATGTTTTGATCTCATGCTGGCCTAAGGCATTTTCCATCCCTTAATATATGCTCCGAGGTGCTTTCCAGAAGATCGTCGCACATGCATCTCTCAGCTTATGCTACCTGGGCATGGTGTGTTGGGATTGCTCTTTCACGTTTTCAAGGAATCCTTCCCAGGGCACAACTTTTGGTCTGTATGATGTTTCACCAGCATCTCAAAAAGTCATGTTGCCCAACTACTTCAGTGTACCTGTGCATTTGGGCTGTGTGCTGTAGAAAAAGTCCATTCTAAACCCTTCTTTACTTGCCTAGGATGGGAGCAGATGACAGGTTTTCTGTTCTGGTCATTTGAAAGAGGGATCACTGCTCATGGTCATATAGAACCATCTAGTTGCAGGTAATCTAGTTGAGGGCCAGTGTGATATAGTGGTTAGAGTATTGAACTAGGATCAGGGAGACCAAGGTTCAAATCCCTACTTAGCTAGAAAGCTCATTGGGCGAACTTGGGCTAGTCACCTACATCACAGGGTTGTTGTGGGGAGTAAATGAGAAAAGAGAGAACCATGTACAACCATGTTGCATTTCTTGGAGGAAAGGTGGGATATCAATGCAATCAATCAATAATAATTTTGCCTCTAATTCTTGGGGAGATGACCAAAATGTGGGCATGATCAATGCATGGATGGAGGAGCAGGTTTAACCCCACCAGCACCTCCAACAGATCTTCTTTGCTGAGCTTCTACATGCACAAGAGACATGTTCAGTATATAGTGGTCAGGAGCCAAACCATTGGACACAGTCCTCCTCCTCCACATTATCCCCACAATTTGGCACCTGCAAGGGCCTTAATAACCAGGTTTTGCAGGGTATTGGAGAGTTCCACTAAAAGAGACAATGCAACAAAAGTGGTTTGTTTTGAATGCTCTTGAAAGGTACCTGTATTGTCTTTTTCCAGCTTTACGATCTCTCTGGATCAAACAGGAATGGAAAGTTGGCAGGCTGCACAGATGCAAACAGGTTTCATTCCCACTGGGTGCTAATGCAATGTTTGTCGATGCAAATGCAATGTTTCGGGGCCAGCTCTGTGCTGTCCTAAATTATCATGCTGCTTGGTCTACAATAAAACACCAGGCTAGAGATGGGGTATGATTGTGATTGCACGACAACCACCCTTGTCCCAGTCTGGGACAATAAAGAAAAAATGCACAAAACATTAAAAGCACACAAGAATAACAAAATATTAATTATAGAAACAACAGCCAAAGAAACAGCCAAAGATACGGAAAATAAATCCATACGATTCAGATGAATACTGCAAGGTTTTCTTAGAAAACACAATTCATTTCCTTATGGGATTTCATCATATTTATCAGAGCAGCAAAACGCCCAAGCTTGAATTATGCACTTTAATTTCCAAGTACTGTATGTCACCAGGAGCCTTTTTCAGGAACTGGGCTTTCCTGGGAAAACTGTACAACCTCTAGCTCAGTAAACACTTTCCTTGCAAGCACTAATATTTCAAGCAATGTCACTACCCTCACCCCTTTTTCTCCAAAGAAACAGGCTGCTTTACGAGTGGCAAATCCTCGCCGGTCAGAGATCTAGTTCCTCCCTTTGCTGCCATGTTGCAGATACACCCCTCCCCCCAGGCCTTTCCTCTGTATCAGGGGCATACCCAGGATCAAAATTGGGGGGGGCAAGGGGTGGGGGCAAGGGGCGGGAGGAGAGGGGCCACAGTGGGAATATGGGCGGGGCTACGTTGCCTGCGCCGCCCAGCTCTTCCAAGGAGGCGCCCCCAGGCTCCCACTCCCGGCGCGAAGCTCCAGAGGCACGCGGGGAGCGCGAGCCTGTGGCTGCCTCCTCCGCTTACGCTCCCCGCGCGCCTCTGGAGCTTCGCGCCGGGAGCGGGAGCCTGGGGCTGCCACGCCTGCGCCCCTCAGCCTTTTGCTTCTAGGGGGGGCAATTGCCCCCTCCTGGCCCCCCGCCTACGCCCATGCTCTGTATGGTGGAAATGACACAAATAGTATCAGTTTCCTTTTAGGGACTATGAGACTGAGAATCCCAATCCCATCGTTGCTGAGGAAACAAGTTTCACCAGTATGCCCACAATTTATATGGGTTTTACATTCCGGGTATTACACGTAAAGCCACAATTAAAAAGGTAAAGGACCCCTGACAGTTAAGTCCATTCGTGAACGGCTCTGAGGTTGCTGCACTCATCTCGCTTTACTGGCTGAGGGAGCCGACGTTTTGTCCGCAGACAGTTTTTCCAGGTCATGTGGCCAGCATGACTCAGCCACTTCTGGTGAAACCAGAGCAGCGCATGGAAACGCCGTTTACCTTCCCGCTGGAGTGGTACCTATTTATCTACTTGGACTTTGATGTGCTTTCGAACTGCTAGCTTGGTAGGAGCTGGGACCGAGCAACAGGAGCTCACCCCGTTGCGGGGATTTGAACCTCCGGCCTTCCGATTGGCAGAATTACGTATACTCAAAACACATTGGGTTCAATGGTGGGTGGGATTGCCAGACATTTTCCCCAGAACCTTGCTCCCTTTCTGCTCCCCCTTTTATTTATTTTTTTGCCACTCGTAAAGCTGATTGCGGACTTACTGTACTGCCATCTTCCCCTTCCTTAAAGGGTAAGAGCTACGGGAAGAGGGAGATGGCAGAGGTGGGTGCTTTTTGAGCACCTATAAACCTTTCTCGAGCGCTCAAAGCAAGTGCTCACAAAAGCTCAGCCAGCCCCTTTCAGAGTGAGTGGTGGGATGATCTCTTGATACTCCAGCATACAAAGGGCTTAGATATAACACAGCAAAATTGTTTAGGATTGGAATGCAACAGGCAAAACATATGTACGTAAGTGGTTTGGCTGGCAGCAGTCGTCTCTAGGGATTAAGCCTGCCATGCAGACAAATAGTCCAGGCGCTGTTTATATGAGGCGCAAAAGGGATCCAATTTCTCAGGAATTCCTTATGGAGGTGGGGGCAGGGGGCTGACTCTTCCCTAAAATAATTAAGAAGTGGTGAAGTGCTGTGTATTTTTGCTTGCATATATTTTTTATGTTTTGCAGCTTTACTCCAGACTTTCTTTCTGGTTGTTGCAGAGTGTATTGGCTCTCCTGGCTTGCCATACCAGTCAGCTCTTAGGCGGTGAGCAGTTTAGTTTGCAGTTCTGCATAAACAGCACCAGCTTGCTGCATGGTTTGTTCCTTCCATAAACTGTTTTATATTAAAGAAGCCTTCCACCATTTACCATTATTTATTAAATTTGTTAGTTGCTTTATCTTGCCCAAAGCAACTTACAAACAACCAGAGTTCTGACAAGTTCTGAGTGTTTTAGTTTTAGCAGACCAACATATAATTTAAAAATCAAACTTAAATGAAGCTTTTAACTTAAAAAAAATCCCACACTATTATGATTAAACAAACAAAAAAATTCAGTGTTCTGCAGGCAGCATTTTGGACAGCCTCTCGCCTTGCAAAGCCCACAGGCCATAGAGATATACTGTATAGGACAATTTAAAACTGAACGATACACTACAGAATCTGACTCAGGGGATTGTTTACATCACACCTGACCCCCAAATAACCTCAGTTTCCCACATTATTCCATTCCCACCCAGAGCCAATGCACATCCCTAGCATTAAGTCCATCTTAACAAAACAGCCAAGATTTTAGAAGCCTAATTTTGACCTTAACAGCCATATTCTTCACTATTTCTCAAAGGAGCTACTAGGCTAATGATGAAATAACAGCCTGAGAGCAGACCCCATCAGCTCCACTTTGCCCCCTGGGGGAGATGAAACACTCATGAAGATGCAGAGCTCTTCTCCCCAGACAGGATCAGAAATGAGAACTCTCTTAAGATTTCTCTGTCAGTTCCTTCTCTTTTTCAATTGCTGTTAATGCTTTCATTCAAAAGGTGCTTAACGGAGTTCATATTCACAGAGGAGAGGAATTTTAGTGACTGATGAGGGCTCCGCAGTTGTAGTGACTTAGCATACATCCAATTCAGGCAATAGTCAACAGTTTCACGAGTTTAACAAATGTTTCTTTAAAACAGAACTCGGAATAGAGGCCTGAAGTGCACATGTTACGGTGCCTAACAGAACAGTCGCATACACGTCTACTCAAAAGTAAGTCCTATTTAGTTCAATGGGTAACAGCGTCTAGAGTTGCAGCTTACAGTACTGGAGTATTTGGCAGTACAGTTTGGCAGCATTTACCATGTGTCAAAGATCTTCTGCGAATGCCCCCCAAAATCTAAGCCAGGTGTGGCTAACCTGTGGCCCTGCAGATGATGTTGGACTTCCATCAGCCCCAGCCAACGTGGCCAATGTTCAGAAATTATAGGAGCTGTAGGGTGGTAATATCTGAAGGGCCACAGCCTAGCCACCCCTGATCTTTTCAGTGCCAGGCAGAGTCCTTTTCTATTTTCCCCAGCCTTCATTTTAGTCCCTGCTTCTTGTTAGGACTAAAGGAAGTTGCCTTTTTACTGAAAGTCAGGCCATTGCTCCATCTAGCTTAGTACTGTCAACACTGACAATACTGGCAGTGGCTCTCCAGGGTTTCAGGCAGGAGATACCGGGGATTGAACCTGGGACCTTGTGCATGCAAAGCAGATGCTCTGCCGCTGTGCTGTGGGCTCTTCTCCAGTTGTTTTAATCTGGCTCTTAAGGTCTTGCTGCCTCTTGAGTTTGTGTTTTATTACAGTTCCATTTTTTGTTCTGCTTTATTTTATTTATTTTGTTTCTGTGCGTTTTCCTTTTATGCAGAGCTGCCCTAGGAATTTCTGTTGATGAGTGGGATAAGAAGAAATAAATATTCCACCTTGCTCAAATGGAGAAAGAAGGGTAAGCATACCCCCCTCCCCCAGGTTTCATTTATAAGATTCACTTAATTAATGCAAGCCCAATGATCAGTGTTACCAGCTTGCACTTTGTTTGGTATGAGGATAACTGTAACACCCTTGCAGGTGGTGAGAAGTAGCACGGCCTTGATTGACCTGCTATAGTTCCTGTTTCTCATTTGCTGCAATATTCAGCTGCTATTTTACGATCGGATGCAGCTACACGGCTCAGCCTGACCACAATATTTTGCAGGAAATGTCACATTTCTGCATAGAATGATACATGGGCATATATCAACAATGAGTAAACCCAGCATTTCTTTTCCTCTAGGAGATGGCAGCTATATCACTGTGCAGGGATATAAGATGTCAGCAATTTCCATTCCAATGTGTATTCATCATAAACAACACTGTTTCTTTTCCGCTGCAGTTTGTCTTCTGCCCAATACTGTTATTCCCCTTACAATCTGCTATGGTTGAATTTAACATAATTTCAGTTGTGACAATTATTGGTATTGTGTGACTTCACACCATGAATTCAATCCTGCTTGCTTAGGGTGTGCAGGATTTGTGCTCTGCAGGAAGCGGGACTGAACTGCCCATGCATAAGCTGATATGCAGGGAGTTCAGTCCCGCTTTGGTTCAGGAGCATAAGAATGTTCCATGCGGGGAACATTTTCACACATCTATATATTAAATATAAATGTAAAACCATGTGAAAAATACGTCATCAATGATGTGCCATTTGGGGGCTCAGAAACAACGATGTGAGCAAATACCACTTGTCTTCCCTTGACTTATTTCCATTCTGGGATGCAAACAAGCACTCACTCTGTTTCAATTTCCACATCTGTACTTGTTTTTATTGCAGAATTCTCCGACATCCCTGCTTCTTTGGTATGGACCCAGAGCCTATAGAGCTCCATCTGCCTGCTGTCTATGAGATGGGGAGTACAATGGCGTTCCTTGCAAAGGGCCTCATATTCAGTTCCTGGAACTTCCAGGTAAATGAATCAGAACAGATAATGCGAATGGTCTTTGCCTGAGATCCAGGACAGCAGCAGCCAGTCAGAGTAGGCAGCACTGGGCTAAATGGATAAGTCGTCTGACCTCGATAAAAAGGAGATTTCTGTGTTCTTCTTATGGTGCAAGAAAGGGGGCCGTTGCTGTGGTTCAGAAGAAGGCCATATAGTATAGTGGTACCTCAGGTTAAGTACTTAATTGGTTCTGGAAGTCTGTACTTAACCTGAAGCGTACTTAACCTGTAGTGAACTTTCCCATTGGAAGTAATGGAAAGTGGATTAATTTGTTCCAGACGGGTCCGCAGAGTACTTAAGTTGAAAGTACTCAACCTGAAGCATACTTAACCCGAAGTATGAGTGTACAGTGGTGCCTCGCTAGATGAATTTAATTCGTTCCACGGGTCTTATAACAAAAAATTCGTCTAGCGAATCCCATAGGAATGCATTGAATTTTTTTTGCCCATAGGAATGCATTAATTGAATTTCAATGCATTCCTATGGGAAACCGCGATTCTCTAGACGAATTTTTCGTAAAACGAATTCGTCTAGCGAGGCAACCTCCGCTAGAAAAAGCCTTTCATTAAGTGGAAATTTCGTTAAGCAGGGCATTCGTTAAGCGAGGCACCACTGTAATTGGTTCTGGAAGTCCGTATTTAACCTGAAGCGAACTTTCCCATTGAAAGTAATGAAAAGTGGACTAATCCGTTCCAGATGGGTCTGCGGAGTACTTAAACTGAAAGTACTCAACCTGAAGTGTACTTAACCCGAGGTATGACTGTATATGGATAAAGTCCAGGAATGACCTCTTAACAATTCCCCTGTAAGAAGACCCCTCACACCCCTGAGGCGGCACTATGGCTAATCTTAAATTAGCCAAGGCACAGTTCCAGAGTGAACAGAGGGACTAGATCGTTCAAAGAAACTATGTGCAATAGGGTTTTCTCTTAGCTTTTAAAGTATTCTGCCTTTCATTCTGCCTTAGTAGCTGCCATAGCGGGGTGGGGGGATTCCTGTTGCTATAGCACTGATGCCATTAGAGTTGCCTCCATACTATTCAGAAAGCGATGAGGCAAAGGTCAAATGCCAGTTTGATTCAAAACTGAGGCAGCAGGAAAATTTGCATGAAGGGACTGGGGTAGTTTTCCACATGTCATGTGTGGGCCACAAAACCAAGAGTGGCCTAATGATACCATGGCAAGACACTCAGATTACAGTGGAACCTCGGTTTATGAACACCTCAATTTATGAATTTTCGGTTTATGAACGCCGCGGACCCATCTGGAACGGATTAATTCATTTTCCATTACTTTCAATGGGAAAGTTCGCTTCAGTTTATGAACGCTTGAGTTTATGAACAGACTTCCGGAACCAATTACACCCATGCTTCGGGTTAAGTACGCTTCAGGTTGAGTACTCCGCGGACCCGTCTGGAACGGATTAATCCACTTTCCATTACTTTCAATAGGAAAGTTTGCTTCAGTTTATGAACGCTTCAGTTTAAGTACTCCGTGGACTGTCTGGAACGGATTAATTCACTTTCCATTACTTTCAATGGGAAAGTTCACTTCAGTTTATGAACGCTTCGGTTTATGAACAGACTTCCGGAACCAATTGTGTTCATAAACCGAGGTACCACTGTACCTGGCTGTCCCTCCATGGAGGTAAACTAACACCAAGGGTTGTATTCCTGCCGCGAAGGGAAAGGAACAGGGGGCTCACCTGGGCATAAGGGCCCAGCCACCAAAGGAGCATTGCGTTTCAAGGGCTGGTGGGGAAAGCCACGTGTCAGTGACCTGAAGCTAAGGTGTCCTTCTCAGGGTGAGGAAAAGCCCAGGGCTAAATAAAGACACGCTGTAAACAAAGGGAAATAAGAGGTCCAAAGAGCAAAGCGCTGAAGGATATCTCTGCCAAAGCATGTTCTGTTCTTCAGACAAATTGGGGTGTGTTTTTTTAACACCTAAAGGCTACACAAATGACTCAGCAGATGGAATCTTTTTTGGCAGGTAGCAGTTGAGAGATTATGGACACAATTCACTAAGTCTATGTTCAAAATGCATTCTTGAACGGCTTAGGGAGCTGGGTATGTTTAGCCTGGAGAAGAGAAGGTTAAGGGGTGATATGATAGCCATGTTCAAATATATAAAAGGATGTCATATAGAGGAGGGAGAAAGGTTGTTTTCTGCTGCTCCAGAGATGCGGACATGGAGCAATGGATTCAAACTACAAGAAAGATGATTCCACCTAAACATTAGGAAGAACTTCCTGATAGTAAGAGCTGTTCGGCAGTGGAATTTGCTGCCAAGGAGTGTGGTGGAGTCTCCTTCTTTGGAGGTCTTTAAGCAGAGGTTTGACAGGCATCTGTCAAGAATGCTTTGATGACGTTTCCTGCTTGGCAGGGGGTTGGACTGGATGGCCCTTGTGGTCTCTTCCAACTCTATGATTCTTTCCCCCAGCTACATACACACAGAGAGTGTGTGTGTGAGAGAGGGGGGGGGGGAGATGAGGAGCTGCACTTAAGCTGTGTATACACTTCAGCCTTAGAAGAGCTGCGGTTCGGGGTTTTCTAAAAAGCCCTTTTGTAGACCTACCTTTACAAGGGTCCATACCTGCATACTATGCGGACAGCAATTTGTGTACACTAACCAAAGAAATGTGTCTATGTAGGAGACAGGAAATGCACATTGTGTTCAGGATGGTTTTGCCCCACCCTCTGTCTCTCTTCACAGCTTTAGTAGTAACTTTCATTCAATGCCTTTCCTGGCTTCATTCCTTCCATGCATAGAACTGGCCTTCTCAACCTGTTCCCAGCTTTGCACTGGGCCACAGAGCACACTCAAAAGGGCTCCCGATGGGGCAGGGCAAGACTTCTTGCTTCAAACCCCAGAGAGCCATTGCCAGCGCCTGGTGATCAGAGGTAGCCAACACTATTCCTTTTAGTTGTTGCTGAACTCCAACTCCCATCAGCCTCGGCCAGCACAGCCAGGGGTCAGGGGTGATGGGAGCTGTAGTGCAGGAACAACCTGACAGTATTTTTTGGAGACACCGTTGATGGACTCTTTTGAGGAGCTGGAGATGGCATTTATAAGTGGTTCATGTTTCACAAACATACAGTAAGGTTGGTAGTACAATAGCTTTGCAAACAAGCATTTTTGTTTCCCTGTGAACATCCTGATCCTCAAACACTCTGCACTTCAATCGGGAGTAAGCCGCGCTCGCAGAGCTCAGGCGATGCTGGATTTCAGCATCAAGGTCGACCCTATCCCATCCCTCCCAGCAGTCCCTTATAATGCTGCAATTTGCTTTGGTGTTTGGCATCAGCTTTGTCTCCATACTGTACACAGAATGGCAGCAACAGGTGCCTGCTGGGGCCAGGTGTTCAGGCAACTCCTTTTGTTCCCTGGAATGTGCTCAGCTGTTGTTTACACTCCGGATAATTATGCCACGTTTCCATGAAGACAGCAGCGCAGCAAGCGCCACAAGCTGAATGCAGAGCACACCCCTCGCATCCTGCAGCACTGAAGACAAAGCCAGGAGTTCTCATGCCTTGCTTGTCCCAGGGAACTGCAGAGCTTGATGGGGTGGGGTAGGGGGGGTCCTAGGATCCTCTTTCTCTGGTGCTTCCGAGAGCCATGATTGTGGGGATCCAGGGTAGATGAAAGAAAGTGCACAGCACATAGTTAAATGACAGAATCCACTCCCACCGTATGTAGTGATGACCACCAACTTGGATGGGTTTAAAGAGGGTTTGCGAAATTCATGGAGAATAAGTGTCAAGGCTCAGGGAATCCTATCCCTCCCCCAGTGGCAGCCAAAAAAGCAGATAACACTAAGGGTCCTTACCGCAGAATTTATTCAAGATTCACAGAGAGAGACAAAGGAATGTAGTCTTTATGCCAGGCACAGGCAAACTCGGCCCTCTAGATGTTTTGGGACTACAACTGCCATCATCCCTGACCACTGGTCCTGTTAGCTAGGGATGATGGCAGTTGTAGTCCCAAGACATCTGGAGGGCCAAGTTTGCCTATGCCTGCTTTATTCCATGATGGCATTGCTCCAAGTAAAGTCCCACCCTCCTACGTCATCCCTATTCTACATTACCCCTGCGCCGGCTAATCTGAGCTTTCTGTCGCTGAGCTCTCTGTTCTATTACCCGTAATGCCCATCTAGTTCTCGGGGGTGTGTGTGTGTGTGTCAGGAATGCTTCCCAAGGACACTGAGTCTGTCAGCTGTGTCTTCCCTGGCGCTTGTTCTTCTTCCTGCTGTTCTTCTTCCAATATTTCCCAGCTTTCCTCCTCTGAAGCCTCTGAACTGTGCCCCTCTGCAAACCACTGTTCTAAATCTATACTGTCCTCCAGCTCTTGGGAAGGTTCAGGAGAAGGGGCTGCAGCCCCCACCATTCCTCCTCAGTCCAGGCCCTGACAATAAGACTATAGTGGCTATTATTTATTATTTTAACATTATTTATTGAATTTATATACTACCCTATACCTGAAGGTCTCAGGGTGGTTCATAGCCGTGATGGCTCTGCTGTGCCCAGTCAGAGGCAGCAATACTTCTGAATACCAGTTGCTGATAATTGCAAGCAGGGAAAGTGCTGTTGCACTCAAGTCACGCCTGTGGGCTTCTCAGAGACACCTGCTTGGCTATTGTGAGAAGAGGATGCTAAATGAGATGGGCCTTTGGGGCTTTGCTTGTGTTCATACATTCTTATGTTACAGGTAAAGAGGGATGTGGGTGGCGCTGTGGTCTAAACCAGTGTTTCCCAACCTTGGGCCTCGAGCTGTTTTTGGACTACAACTCCCATCATCCCTAGCTAGCAAGGCCAGTGGTCAGAGATGATGGGAATTGTAGTCTGAAAACAGCTGGAGACCCAAGGTTGGGAAACACTGGTCTAAACCACCGGCCCATTTGAGCTTGCAGATCATAAGGTCGGCAGTTCCAACCCACCCACCCATCTTCTCTTTCTCCCAGCTCCTGCCAACCTAGCAGCTGGAAAGCATACCAGCGCGAGTAGTTAAATAGGTAGTGGGAAAGTAAACGGTGGTTTCCTTTTGCTCTGGCTTCCGTCACAGTGCTCCGTGCACCAGAGTTGGTCACATGACCAGGAAAGCTGTCTGCCGACAAAAGCCGGCTCCCTCAGCCTGAAAGCAGAGGCGAGCGCCGCAACCCTAAAGTCGAATTCAACTGGACTTAACCACCCAGGGGTCCTTTACCTTTTACCTTTGCCTATGTTCAAGGGCTATTGAGGTAACAATAGGAAAGCTTTCTAGGCAATTGCAAGTGCTGTGCAAACATCATGAATTATTGCTTGGCGAGGACAGTATATCCATAGCAAACAAGAAGCATGCAAAGAAAGTCATGGCCTCTAATTTGACAAACAGGCCCCATCACCCAGGCAACGAGACACCAGCCTGTTCCGAGGGAAGAAAGTGCTGTGACCCAGGTCATGTGTGATGGAACGATAATGCCCCAGGTTCAATCCTGGTAATTCCAGATGAAGCATAACAAGTAGCAGACCTGGGAAAGACTTCTGCTTGCAACACTGGGGAGCCGCTGCCAGATTAAATAATGGTGAGTGGCGTAGATCAACAAACTGATTCAGTGTGAGTCAGCTTCTAACAGCCAGTGGCCTGATCTATCCCTCTCTCTGGCTTAAAAGTTTCTCCACACTCTGATTCAAAATGGAAATGACCCCAGTCCTGGGTCTTGGCAGAACACCTAAATAGATGTCACACCAGTGAACATGCTTGTAAGTGAGGAGCAATGTGGAGGCAGGGGGAGAATCAGGGCCAGCCCTACTTGCGGCAGCCGCGCTGCGTGCTACGCCTGCACGCTGCGCTGGGAAACGGGGCGGGGGGGTGCCGGAGGGATCCGCCGCACCAGGGTGCCAGGGATGCTTAAGACAGCCCTGGGGAGAATCTTACTCAGTTGAGAAGAGGATGCTTCAGCCTTCCTCCATGTGTTGACTCTTCTCTGCATCCTTCTCCCAGTCTCTTTTCATGGGATGAGGAGTGGTGGACATCATCATTAGGCACCGCCTTCTTCTCACAGATTCTCCTGCATACACCCTCCAGCCCCACATGAGCATTAGGAGACAAACCTGAGGTTTTAAACCCCATGTTTGCTTCGTGGCATTTAGTTCTACCCTAGAAAGAACCACGGGGAGGGTGGTTTGAAGAGGGGAGGTGCTAGGCAGGGAAGGAGTGCTTACCCCTTCTCCCAGGTGCATGTCACATTCAGCAGGGACTCAGTGGAAGTGCTGGCCTAAATAGGGCTCCGTTTCAGTTCCAGCCACAAGAAGTAAGCCTTTATTTTGCTGCCACAGCCCAGAGGGCACCACATTTCCAGGTCTGACAGGTGGGTGGGTGCTGGGCTACATGTTGTCCTATCCATCTCTGCACCGCTGTGGACACAGACATGGGGGCAATGGGTAGTTTGCAGTAGAACTGGAGCTGATTTGTGGCTGATCAGCAGCTCCCTATTCTCCAGGAATACATGCTAAGTTTCTGGGACCACTTTGCACATTGAATTGTAGCCAATGTTAGCCGCACCCAGAATAAGCTCATTGAAATCAATGGACCAAAGTTAGTTGTGTCCATTAATCTGGACACAACCCATTATACTTGCAGTTTTTGGTGTACACCTCAGACACTATGAATGTCCACCTAAAAATGTGTTAGGGTTAGTTGTGTACAGTTCCCCTAAGAACCATCTAACTTCCATATGTTCCCCACTGTGCTGGCCCCGGGGTGCCCACCCCAGTGGACACTGGGTGGGATGACCAGAAACTCACCCGGGGCTGAGCAGAGGCGTGGTCAACACTCCAGGTCAGCAGTGGTAGGTCCAAGCGAGGCAACCAAGTCCAAGGGCTGGGCGAAAGCAGAGTCAGGAAACAGTCCGTGGGTCTAGCCAGGTAGTCAGAGGTCAGAAACACACCAAGGGTTTGTCCATAAAACAGGGTCAAAGTCCAGTCCTAGGTCAGGAGTCCAGCAAGGGGTCAGTCCGGCAGGGAGCAAGGCAAGAAGCAGGGTAAGATGCCAGTCAGGAACAGGCACAAGGCCACAGGCTGGCTCACAGTAGCAACTACATTGCTCACACAACTTGGGGCTGGGGCTGGCGGCTTTTATCTGCCCCGAGGCATGGGGTGGCTCCGATCCTCCAGTGACTCGCCTCTCCTTCTGGCCTGGAGGCAAGCACTCCTCCTGCAAGAACTTAGTTCCCTTCACCTCTCTGCCATGAGCCCCTGCAGCTCAGGAGAGGCTGGTGGGTTACTGGACCCAGGGGCAGCCTCAGCTTCCCCTGATGGGGCTGGGAGTGGAGCAGCTGCAGGCAATGGGTCCTCCATCACATTGGGGCCCAGAGCAGACTCAGCTGATGACTGCACCTGAGGATCCTGCGCAGGTGAGGACCCTTCAGGCTCAGGCCGTAGACCCGGCTCAGCTGGTTCTGGAGGCGAAGAACCCTGTGCAGGCTGGGACACCTCAGGTTCAGCATCTGAGTCCGAATCCCAGGCCATCACACCCACTCCCTTTCTTCCCTTGGTCTAAATCAGGGGTAGTCAACCTTTTTATACCTACTGCCCACTAATGCATCTTTCTTGATGGTAAAATTTCCTTACTGCCCACCAGTGCTGCAGTAACTTGTGCCGTAGAACCCCCTACTGCCCACCTGGAATTCTGAAACACCTACTAGTGGGCAGTAGGGACCCGCTTGACTACCCCTGGTCTAGGCAAACCCTTGCTGCAGGCCTGTGCTTAGAGCCCTCCCAGGGAACGGTATATATAACCCCATTGAATAAGCCTCTTAAATGAATGACACTTCTGGGGAGTATGAATCAATAGTTAAATTGCAAAAAACATGGATCATAAAGGCACCACTCATCAGAATGCTGCAGTTTGCGGCAGTAATATTTTCAATGTACCCTCTGTACAAAGTGAGAAATGGTTCTTCCTGCACACAGAAAGCAGGCATCTATTGCCCTTGACACCCAGCTACTCTGAAATGCCCCATATTTTCCAGAGTATCATAAACATGGACATCCATGTTCTCGATACCTTTATATAATCCTTAGGCTGCTTGCGTAACAGATGAAATGACACAAACAAAACAACCATTCTTCAAACGTGTTTTTTTAATAGAAGCTATTCTGTTCCACCTCTATATGGCACTGAGCAAAAAGTACATGGAGCTTTGATAGGATTTAATGGCCCTCGGGGCTGGAACGGGAACATGAAACACCGAAGGTGTGTTTCTTCCCCGTTTCTCAAATGAAACAAGGAAAGAAGCATTAATACTCACTGGATCATGTTGAGTAAAGGCGGTGGGTTGTGTGCAGAGGCAGGCAGACCACAAGACAAGGGGACAGGAAGCCAACCTTAGGCAGCAAATGTTGGGTGCAATAGCAGACTGGGAAGAAGACCATCTGACCTTTGAGCTCCATACACCAAGGCCTTCTACTCTATAGGCCACATAGGAATGAGCAGGAGCTGTGCAGTTCATGATAATACACGTGCTAGCTGAGAGCTATTTGGATTTTACTTTTAAAGGACAAAAAAATGTCTTGTGTTCTGGCCTCAAGCTTCTTTCAGAGTTTTATAGGAGTATAAAACTGGCTATATCCTCTTTGCTTCTAGACTTCAGATTTTCACTCTTTTTCATGCACACCAAAGCAAGGAAGTCTTTGATTTGACAGCTAATGGTTGAGGGTCACTAGCTTAGCATTACAAGGGTTTAAAAAGTAGCTATTTTGAGATGCTCAGCCCAAAGGGAGGCTACTGATAGGAGAAACATGTCCTACCAAAGTTTACTTTGATAACACAAAGAATGGGAGAATCTCTCAAACCAGAGGAAACAAGTTTAAGTGCCGGCCATTGTCTGTTCAGGAACCTGAGGGATTCACTGCCCTTCTCCAGCAATGCAGCTCATCCTCAGTGCTTGATCACACACAGTTATGTTTGCACAACGTGGTACCCTGACATCATGCACCACAGACAGGAAATCATGCAGGGGGAAGGTCCTTCCTGGCAAGCACATGTGCTGGGTCAGCCTAAACTACTAAGAGTTCCACAGCATTCTTTTCCAGGGAAATCTTGCGGCGTTGAGAAATTGCACTTTGCATTCATACTCAAAGATGAGAAAGCTATGCCGTCGACATTGACAATGTGTTATATCCAGCTTCAGAGTCAGGAGAAGAACACAAATCTCCCCACTAAAAAAAGTGGAACATAAAGCAACAGGTGGGTAGATCCATGGACTGAGGTGATGGCTATACATATGATGTAAAGGAGAAACGAGTGGAGATTTGACTGAGTCTGTCATACATATTTTCTCACACCTCTGGAATGAAGTTTAAAAGACAATCTCAGGTAGCTTAAAAGACTACCACAACCTCAGGCAGCAACTTAGCTTAGGGGCTGCAGGGCAGACCACAGGGCACATATTTTTTTGCCACTTTCCACTTCTCAGAATTTGCTACCTGAGGCAGACCCTCCAAGTGTCCCTATTGTCCAAGGACAGTTCTGGATTTACAGAAGCCATCCTGGTTTCTGATTTGATCCAGAAATGGCCCGCTTTTCCTTAGGGTGTCCTTATGTTCATCGGAGGATATGGAGTTATGCGACCCCCCGAGCCAAGGAGATAAGTAACTATACAACCTTTAGAAGACATCTGAAGGCAGCCCTATATAGGGAAGTTTATTTAATGCTTAATGTTTTGTTATGTTTTTACATATTTTGGAAAGCTGGCCAGAGTGGCTGAGGCAACCCAGTCAGATGGGTGGGGTATAAATTATAAAATAATAATAATAATACAGTCATACCTCGGTTTAAGTACACTTCGGTTTGAGTACTTTCAGTTTAAGTACTCTGCGGACACGGAAGTGCTTACTTCCGGGTTCCGCAGCGCGTGCATGCGCAGAAGCGATCTGCGCACTTCACGCATGCACAGAAGCACTCTATCAGCGCTTCGTGCACACGCACTATCGCAGCTCGGATTAAGTACTTTTTGGGGTGCGAATGGCACCCCGGAACCAATTAAGTACTTAACCCGAGGTACCACTGTAATAATAATAATAATAATAATAATAATAATAATAATAATAATCCTATATAATAAAGTCCCTGTGTCTCTGCGCTCCAATCCCTGTGTCCCTGTGTCCACGCTACTGCGCATGTGCCCCACGGACACAGGGATTGGACGCAGAGACTTGGAGCGCAGAGACTGGCCCCTCCTCCGCC
The DNA here is from genome assembly GCF_965207765.1 of Zootoca vivipara. Lineage (NCBI taxonomy): Eukaryota > Metazoa > Chordata > Lepidosauria > Squamata > Lacertidae > Zootoca > Zootoca vivipara. The sequence continues at coordinate 81,114,308 of NC_142584.1, read as the reverse complement.
TCCTCCCACTGTCCCGAGTGGCAATGGCCTCCTCCACCTCCCTTCTCCTGAGGAGAAGGAAGAGGCCTCTGCCGCCGCCTCCCGCAGTGTGCCTCAGGTAAGCGCGCCGCCCCTCGCTCTCTCGCCTCACCGCCCCGCGTCACTCCACCGCAGCAGGGAGGTGGAGGAGGCCGTCGCCACTCGGGACAGCGGGAGGAGGCGGAGGAGGGGCCGGTGGGCCTCAGGCGCTCGACGGAGGCGACGCCTGCACAGTCCCAGGGCTTCCCCTCCGTTCCCACCCGGCTAGCGCCCGTTTACTGAACGGGCTGAATGACACTAGTAATAATAATAATTGAATAGGACGTCCCTATTTTCATCAGAGAAATGTCAGAGGGTATGCAGAGGCAGCTGCCTTACTCTGCTTCATGGAAAGACCAGTCCTGCTCCTCATTGCAGTTCAAAAGCACCGGTGCTGTTCCTTACCCCAGTCACTACTTAGCTTCTTTTTCCCCTCTTGGAATTCAACTGGCAAGATTCAATTCATTTATCTCCATCGAGGGGTAAACACAAAAACAAATGTCTCCAGCCAGCAGCAGGGAAAGACAATCCCTGTACAGTGAAAATAAATCATCTCCGCTGCCTCTGGCTGAGGACATCAGGCTCCATTAGCAGGGCATGTAAACACAAGGTCATCCTGCTGCCAAGAAGAAGTGAGGCAGGGGAGAGAGAGCCGGCCGAGGAGACCTAATTGAAAACACCAGCATGTTCATCTCCAGCCTGGCTTACAGCGAGTGAGAAGTAAACAGAAACCCAAAGAGAAAGGGGCTGTCTGCATCTGGGTGGCTCGCTGGCATCATTCATCTTTGCAGATGCAGCAGAGTTTTGTTGTTGCTTTTCTGTACTATTTCCCTCTTTGTCGAAAGGCTCTATTACATAACCTGTTGTGCAGGGAATCTATAGAGGCTCCTGGCAGTGTCCCAGGGCCCCTCCCTTGAAGTCCCAGAGAAGGAACATTCAGCTGCTGTCAACAGCTGGAATTCCTAGAAGTGAAAAAAAGAGAAAAAGGCAAAAGGTCGTACAAGGTCCAGGGAACAAGGCGAGCAAAAGCGGGGAGGGGGGAATAGAGAGAACGATGGGTGGCAGAGTGTGAAGGGACTCTCTGTCTGCAAATGTGCACGTGGAGGGTTTCAAAGCAAACTCTCGCAAGCCATTAACTTGTCCATCTTGGCTTGTTTACCCCAAGAAAAACAGTCCAATTGATTTGCTACGGCCTCTTCTTGTCAATTAAGCACTTTTTTTTCCTGGCACTGTAGGGACACCCAAGAATGCGTGCTGGGTGTTTTTTTGTTTTGACGGATCTGAAGGAGGACGCACTCTTACTTTCCCACTTCCATGGCCCACTTGCCACTTGATTGTGGAATTGAGTGCAAAGCCTGTTGTCTCATACTTGAAAGGCAGCGCCGGAGAGTCAGCTCAGAGTTTAAAGCCTCATCCATCATCATTGTTGTTCCATGTGGATAGTGAGCATCCTGTACCTCCATTAATTTCTGCTGTCTATATGCCATTTCCCTCCAAATCACTGTCTTCCCACCCTTCCTCCTCCCGCCATTTGGATTTTCCCATACCAGGGATGCTCCATAACGGAGAGGATGGATGAGGCCTAAGATTTCCTCAGTCTCTACTCAACAGTGAGATAAGAAATTGAGCCTGGATAGCTCAGTTGGTTAGAGCATGGTGCTGATAGCAGCGAGATTGCAGGTTTGATCCCCATATGGGACTGGGGCATATTCCTGCATTGCAGGGGGTTGGACTAGATCAGGCATGAGCAAACTCAGCCCTCCAGATGTTTTGGGACTACAATCATCCCTGACCACTGGTCCTGTTAGCAAGGGATGGTGGGAGTTGTAGTCCCCAAACATCTGGAGGGCCGAGTTTGCCCATGCCTGGACTAGATGTTCCTCAAGGTTCCTTTCAGCTCTACAATTCTAGGATTATGATGGTCATTCCCAAATAGGACACTGAGGCTGCCAGTGCATCCGTGAAGATTGTATCCAGGGCAGCTGTCTACCAGCTCCATCTAACACGCAGTCTGAGACCCTGGTGGTGACTGGGAGCGGCCGCCGAGACCACATAACCCCGGTCTTGAAAGACCTACATCGGCTCCCAGTACATTTCCAAGCACAATTCAAAGTGTTAGGGCTGACCTTTAAAGCCCTAAACGGCCTCGGTCCAGTATACCTGAAGGAGCGTCTCCACCCCCATCGTTCTATCTGGACACTGAGGTCCAGCGCCGAGGGCCTTCTGGCAGTTCCCTCATTGCGAGAAGCCAAGTTACAGGGAACTAGGCAGAGGGCCTTCTCGGTAGTGGCACCCACCCTGTGGAATGCCCTCCCACCAGATGTCAAAGAGAACAAGAAGTACCAGACTTTTAGAAGACATCTGAAGGCAGCCCTGTTTAGGAAAGCTTTTAATGTTTAATAGATTATTTCATTCTAATGGTTTTCCCAGTAGTGATGTATGGAAGTGAGAGCTGGACCATAAAGAAGGCTGATCGCCGAAGAATTGATGCTTTTGAATTATGGTGCTGGAGGAGACTCTTGAGAGTCCCATGGACTGCAAGAAGATCAACCCTATCCATTCTGAAGGAAATCAGCCCTGAGTGCTCACTGGAAGGACAGATCGTGAAGCTGAGGCTCCAATACTTTGGCCACCTCATGAGAAGAGAAGACTCCCTGGAAAAGACCCTGATGTTGGGAAAGATTGAGGGCACTAGGAGAAGGGGACGACAGAGGACGAGATGGTTGGACAGTGTTCTCGAAGCTACAAACATGAGTTTGACCAAACTGCGGGAGGCAGTGCAAGACAGGAGTGCCTGGCGTGCTATGGTCCATGGGGTCACGAAGAGTCGGACACGACTAAACGACTAAACAACAACAACAAATGTTCTGTTGGAAGCCGCCCAGAGTGGCTGGGGAAACTCAGCCAGATGGGCAGGGTATAAATAATAATAATAATAATAATAATAATAATAATAATAATAATAATATATTATTATTATTATTATTATTATTATTATTTATCAGGTTGTTCAATAGGAGGTGGTGTGGCATGGCAGCGATGCTCGCCTGACCCCCAGTTGATTGTGCCACTGCTGCTTACTGGGAGGCAGAGGGGGAGGTGGCTATGGGAGCACCAGGTTGGCTCCATCAGTGCCTTTGCATCACACTGGCCTCACAACCTTGCCCCTCCCCCTCTACATCCCAATAAGCAGCAGCGACTGGCGGTCAGGTGAGTGCCATTGTCCTACCACACCATGTGCTGCTGTTGTAGTAAGTATGTGCCATGAATATGCTGGCAAGCGATTGACAATAGCACTTGAAAGTAGCAGCAGTGCCCGAAGGCTGTCAAAGTGTCAGGGACTGGGCAGAGGAAGAATGGTGGAGACCGCCTCCCCAACCTGACCCTTCCAGAGAAGAGGTAGACAGTTTAGATTTATAAGAGGGGTTTGAGGGAGGTCACAGCTCAGAGGCAGATGAGGGGGAAAGTTAGGAAATAATGGGAGAGGAGGAGGAGGAGGAGGAAGATGGCGACAGCTGATGGACGCATAGCTGCCAAGTCTCCCGTTTTTCACGGAAACCCCCCGGATTTTAATCCGTTTCCTGCTGTTATCTGGAATAGAACAAAATCCTGGAAATCCCCTGGATTTCCTACCTGCCAAGGAGGCTCCGTTTCGGGTGCCATTCTGCCCATGTCTGGGCACCGGAAATCAGGCAGCGCCGGCACCGGAAGTTGCTTCTACGCATGTCCAGACATGCATAGAAGCAACTTCCGGGGCTGCGCCACTGCTGGTCCCGCATTTTTCAGCGGTAGACTTGGCAGCTATGGATGGACATAGTGTCTTTAGAAAGCATTCCACACATCCCTCTCCCAGAACCGGGTGAGCCTTGAAATTAGGAGAGCAAAGAGCTCAAAGGCAGAGAGCACTTATCAGCACCCATAGAGGAGATGATGAGATTGATGAATGAGGAAGTGGGAGAGACGGGGTGGGGTGGAGATTCACTTGGGACAACGGCATTATCCAAGAGGCTGGGTTTTATAGCCTCTCTCTGTAAATATTGAATAAAAAGTGGATGGTAAGAACCTTCCTTGTCTTTGTACATTCCTAGGCAACTGTCCCTGGGAGTCGCTGGCAGCAGCCTGACACAAAGAGAATAAAAACACAGGGAGACTTATACCCTGGCTCTCTGTTGCAATGTAGAAACAAGCCAGCGTGTTCCGGGCAAAAGGATATTCCACAGCTCCTCCAAGGATTTCTTCTCTGGCCACCATTTCTTTCAGAGTCATGGTCACTCAGTAGACTTGTTGAGGGGCGCTGCTCAGAAGTAAAGCAAATTCAAATAAATTGAAGGATGAGCCAAGACTTTGCAGCAGTCTATTCTGAGGGCTCCGTAATGATACCTCAAAGGGGGTAATTTTAAGGCTCCGGGCTCATAGCTCACAAGTCCTGACCTCCCACTTCAAAACACTCCACTGCAGGGGTATAAATTATACAGCTGCGTAAGAGAGATGGAGAGATAATTGGAGGGCACTGAAGACGGCAGGGTAAACACAGGGCCACAGAGACTGTATTTTTATCCTTCAAATAATATATGAATTTTATTTTTAAAGAGGTTAATCTTGGAAACTATGCTCCATTTTTGCTGCCCTATGCATTAAATACACCCCAAAGACAAATCCATTACCAGCCAGGTTTTTTGTTTGGGTCAAGTAGATTTCCCTTTACAACATCTCAGAAACTTCTGATAGCTTCTCCAAAGTAAAACTATACAAACGGCAATAAAATAACCAAAGATTTCTAAATACAAAGGATCAATAGCAGTGGGGCTGTGGCTCAGTGGTTAGAGCATCTGTTTGCAAGCAGAAGGCCCCAGAAACTCCAGATAGGTCTGGGAATGTCCCCTGTCTAAAACCCTGGCGAGTTCCTGTCAGTCAGTGTGGACAATATTGAGGTAGATGAAAAATGGCCTGACTCAGTGTGAGTCAGCTTGCAGTGTTCTGTGTTCAAACTAGCTCCAGGCTAACAGCATGACTTTCAATGCACAAATATAAGATGGGGGAGACCTGAATTGCCTGTAAAGGTACAGGTAAAAGGACCCCTGACTGTTAAGCCCAGTTGTGGATGACTCGGGTTGCGGTGCTCATCTTGCTTTACTGGCCGAGGGAGCCGGTGTTTGTCTGCAGACAGCTTCCAGGTCATGTGGCCAGCATGACAAAGCCGCTTCTGGCGAACCACAGCAGCGCATGGAAACACCATTTACCTTCCTGCCAGAGTGGTACCTATTTATCTACTTGCACTTTGACGTGCTTCCGAACTGCTAGGTTGGCAGGAGCAGGGACCGAGCAACGGGAGCTCACCCCGTCACGGGGATTCGAACCGCCGACCTTCTGATCGGCAAGCCCTAGGCTCTGTGGTTTAGACATGTGAAAAGGATCTAGTGGACTCAAAACTTAACATGAGTCCACAGTGTGATGCAGCAGCAACAAATACTAATGCTATTTGAGACTGCATCAATAGAAGTCCAGAAGAGGGCAACCAAAATGGTCAAAGGCCTGGAAACGATGCCTTATGAGGAACGGCTTAGGGAGCTGGGTATGTTTAGCCTGGAGAAGAGAAGGTTAAGGGGTGATATGATAGCCATGTTCAAATATATAAAAGGGTGTCATATAGAGGAGGGAGAAAGGTTGTTTTCCAGAGAAGCAGACACGGAGCAATGGATTCAAACTACAAGAAAGAAGATTCCACCTAAACATTAGGAAGAACTTCCTGACAGTAAGAGCTGTTCGGCAGTGGAATTTGCTACCAAGGAGTGTGGTAGAGTCTCCTTCTTTGGACGTCTTTAAGCAGAGGCTTGACAGGCATATGTCAAGAATGCTTTGATGGTGTTTCCTGCTTGGCAGGGGGTTGGACTGGATGGCCCTTGTGGTCTCTTCCAACTCTATGATTCTAAGTCTAGTGTCCAGATAAAGGGAAGTAATAGTGCCACTCTATTCTGCCTTGGTTCTGAGCACCCCAATTTAAGAAAGATATGGACAAACTGGGTGGAACATGTGCAGAGGAGGGCAACCAAGATGCTCAAGGGTCTGGAAACCAAGCCTTATGAGGAATGGTTGAGGGAGTTGGGTATGTTTAGCCTGGAAAAGAGGAGACTGAGAGGAGATATGATAGTATCTAAAGGGCTGTCACATGGAAGATGGAGCAAGCTTGTTTTCTCCTGCTCCAAACGGTAGGACCTGAACCTATGGCTTCCAGTTACAAGAAAGGAGATTCTGACTAAACACCAGGAGGCCCAGAGGCTGTATTTTTACTCATCTGTGGAAGATGAGGGGGGCTCAGGAACACACCCTGCTCTGACGGAGCAGGGGGATTCGGAGGGGGAAGTGGGTTCAGTGGTGCCACCTAGGGAGAGGTGGCACATCAAGAGGAAACAGGGAACTCAACCCCATAGGCAGAAAGCCTGTCTACAGTTCAGGAAATCCTGATGGGGCAGGGATTCTTATGTGTACTGGGTATTCTCCACCTCTGATTAAAGGTTTGGCATGTAGGTGGGGAAACTTGTTGGAAGAACCTCATGGCTCCCATTCAGTCTTGGAACCCTTCCTACTAATCCCAGGTGCCTGAATGCTGGCCCTTGCTCCTGGGCTGGATTGTTTTGTTGCTGTTCCCTTGCCATTTAAGAGCTCCTAGACTAGATTCTTATTTTTTCCTTGATGCCAAGTTTGTGTTGTTGTTGTTGTTGTTGTTGTTGTTGTTGTTGTTGTTGTTGTTGTGTCATTTAATCATGTTCGACTCTTCGGGACCCCATGGACCAGAGCACGCCAGGCACTCCTGTCTTCCACTGCCTCCCACAGTTTGGTCCAACCATCTTGTCCTCTGTCGTCCCCGTCTCCTTGTGCCCTCCATCTTTCTCAACATCAGGGTCTTTTCCAGGGAGTCTTCTCTTCTCATGAGGTGGCCAAAGTATGGGAGCCTCAGCTTCAGGATCTGTCCTTCCAGTGAGCACTCGGGGCTGCTTTCCTTCAGGATGGATAGGTTTGATCTTCTTGCAGTCCATGGGACTCTCAAGAGTCTCCTCCAGCCCCGTAATTCAAAAGCATTGTACTGTTACACTGCTATAATAAATGTTCACATTTTTCTTTCTTTATTTCAAGTAAGAGTACCTGCCATTGTTTTTTGGGCAGGAAATAGGACAACCAGTCCCACTAAAGCCATCCTAGTTCCATAACCAAGCCCAATACCTGACAGAAATGGGTCAAGGAAGGATGCATCATCTGTGTACGCCTTAATTTGCCCTGCCACCACATGTTTGATTTTCTAGATTTTAAAAACAGGTTGGCTCCATCACCCTCATCTAAAGGCAGTTTCTTCAGGAGTGGGCAGGCAACCACCTCTTTTCACAGAGAACGGTCCCTCCCTCCCTGCAGTGGAATGCTGACTGTTTCAGCCAGTAGGCTCCTAAGCTTCACTCAACTGGCCTTAGCAAGCCAGGATGGCAGGAATCTCACCGCATAATTACCTTCCCAACCCCAACCTCTCTGCTGACATCCTCAGGACCACAATGCTGAAATGATCGAAGTCACTTCTAGTCTTCATTGCACCAAGAAGGCCTCGAGATGACTGACATAACAATGCAGGAGGGGGGAAAGGAATAAACCGTCGCCCTCTTTCAGTTCCACATCTGTTTAAAAAAAAAAAACAGAGCAGGAGTGGCTGAGGGTTGTTGTGCTGGCAAGCGCGATGAATGACACAACAGCATGCACATCTACTAAGCCAAAAGGATTTAACAAACTCCAGATGATGACAGACAAACAAAAGACCCAGCCAAGATTAGGCCAATGATTTTCTTAAAATGACATCAGGAACTTGTATCCTCAGCTCAGCATGCGAGAGACACACATCTCCCATGATTCCTTATTCAACCTAGAAGATGTTTTCTCAGGCCAGGCTGACACACTTCACAACAGCACAGGGCTGAGCCGAGATATTTGCAACGGCAACAACAAAAGGCAAGCTAATCCTCGTGGCAATTTCTACATATCTGCTTCCACTTTAGGAAATGCAACTAGGGAATGGGTCCAATGCATGCTGTCTTAGCAACAGGGTGACAGGAATTGCTGATTACTTACCCAAATTTGTTTCCAATGCAATTTTGGCTCTCTATACTACTGATGTTTAGGAGGGGAAAACGTAACCCATCCCTAAGCTGGGCTTTATATATGTAGCACTGCAAGTGACTGAACTGTACAAAGAAAAGTGCTGAAATTTATATAAATGAGATATATTTGCATTTAAATGTATTTAAATGCATTTAAAGAAGCATAATAATGCATTTTAGTTCATGTAAAGGGGTAGCTGAGAGCACTTAAAGCATAGCTCTCTGAAGCTTGAAAATCCATCTGAAGCATTCTAGGTTCAGAGGCATTATTACAAGGAAGTTATTACAGAATCATAAAATCATAGAATTTTAGATTTGGAAGGGTCTCATGGGTCATCGAGTCCAACCCCTTGCAATGCAGAAAACGTTTGCCCAACATGGGGCTTGAACCCATGACCCTGAGATGCTTTGCCAACTAAGCTATTCTCTAGTCCTAAAGCCCATTAGCTTTTTCTTTTAAACAAGAAAATTCTGTGCTTGTGTCCTGCACAGCCTAATAGGCATCCAGGGACTCAGCTATACAGCTCCAAATAAAAGGTTTTAAATGTGTTGTAATGTGCAATATACAAGTGTGACACTAGATGGTGACAGTGAGCGATGCCAAATTCAATGTATTTTTTTAAAAAAAATAAAAAAGCATTTTCACACCATTTTTTATATGTGTGTAGATTCTACCCAGGTCTTATGCAGATTGCAAGGGAGTGAGGAGCTTCTACTTTGTCACCCACAGGAGGGTACTGTCAATATGACGCACCAAAGTTCCTTATTGGCTTTGCACTGTTTGGGAACCTAGAATCTAGAGGAAGGTATTTTGCCACCTAAAAAGCCAGACCTCCCTGGCAAGACATGCCGCGTTATGTGGCAATAAAAGTTCCTTTTAATTGCTTAGCCTAGGAATGATCCCAAGTATGTCAACAGCCGCTGGGGATTCAGGGGGGCCATAAATGGTTATTCATTAATGTAGGAAGTGTTGATAGTTTCACACATCAGATACTGGCAAGAGCTGAACAGGTCTACCACCTCCTCATCGGGGATGAGTAAAAGTGACCCATATGCATTTGATTGTTGATTGGTGAAATTGGGAAAGTTGATCAGTGTTAATAGAGGCATGCTGTTCATCAGATTGCCAGGAGAACCAATTAGTACGGTAGGAGGGAGGTTTCTCTCTGAAATATTAAATCCTTGCACTTTTAGGCTCTTCTTATTGGGCAAGGTTACTTTACTAGGCCTTCCAATCTGGGAGGACTGTCTCTGCATATCCTTGCTAGCCTGAAATTCATTCAGAATCACCAGTAACCTGAGATCTGCAATATATATGGAACTGTGCACACTTTTATTCTGCCTAGTGTGACTCTATCCCTGAAAGGGCCACGAGTGCAATGGGACTCGGTGATGGGTCCAGCATATGCAGCCCAGACAAGAAGCCCAATGACCCTTAATCTTCTCCAGTCAGAACAACTCTTTCTGCATGGCAGCTGTGCATGCAAGAGATGGATTATAGCTCTCCCTTCTTTATGATGTTCTTGTTTTCCACAGGCTCGAGAGGTTGGTGCTTTTGTTTATTTACACAGAAAGCAGTCAAGCAAGTTCACTTCTCCAGCACAAAAGGAGTCCATAATGTCAGTGTTTATATAAAGGAGGCATGGGGAACCTTTGGTCCTCCTGATGTTGCTGAACTACAACTCCCAGCAGCCCCAGCAAGCAGGGCCAATGGCCAGAGATGATGGGAGCTGCAGTTCAGCAACAACTGGAAGGCCAAAGTTTCCCCACACCTGCTATAAAGCACAGGTGGACAACCTGTGGCTCAGGAGGTCCTATGCAAGTCCAGTCTCATTTTCTATGGCCTCAGCACCTTCTGAAGCTGCCCCATCTTTCCATCTCATCAGAGTCCCCCCCCCCTTCACCATAGCTGCCAAGTTATCCCTTATTTTAAGGGATTTTCCCTTATGCTGAATAGGCTTCCTCGCGAGAAAAGGGTTAGGGTGCTGGATCATGAAGCTCCGCCACTGTCTGGAGCAGCCCTTGGCACCATGGTAGTAAGAAAGTGCATTTTTAATTTGTTTACCAATTTCCAATGCTGTCTGAAAACACAACCCTGCTTAGGCTTATTTGAGAATCTGCTCTCGGTTTTCTGTTTCCAAGAAAGTGTGTTGTGTTTCGGATCTGAGTGCCGATTCGTCTCTGTGCTTTACGGTCTGTATAATTAATCCTCAGAGGCAAGGCTTTCTTGGCTCCTTTTTGTTTTGACAGAGCTGCCTGGATCTTTTCCTCCCTAGGATGACCTGTCAAGTGGAACATAATAACAACTTGGGTTTCGTAACTGGGAGGTTCCGTACGAGAAACCTCAGGTCCCATTAGTTACCTCAGTTCCATTAAGAAGACCCAGGAGCCTCCCGCAGCCCTTTGCGGCTATACAGTTTCATGAGAGCTCCCAGCTTGCGAGGCTTGCGATGACGCTCGTGTTTCCCGAGAGACGTAAAAGGTCTAATGACCACCACAAAGTCAGAGGCTATGACAGAAGGGGCTCCACTTAGCCTCAAACACCACATCAAATTAAGGGAGAGTGAAACCCCAGCTCATTGATTCACTCGCCGGCATAACAAGGCAGGCCTATTACTGAGGTAGCAACTCTGCCTTAAATGAATTACATCAGAAACAAACAAAGGCTGCGAATCTTGAAGTCCATAACCTGCCAGGTCATAGGGAGCTAGCTGCTTGATATCCAGTCAGAGAGGAATATGTACTGTGATTCTGGGAGAGAAAGGTATATAGCATATGTGAAGTAGAATGAACCATATACTCCTCTTTGGGGAATATAACTATATCCCCCAGTATAACTATAATTATATCATCCATTCATAGATAAGATACTGTAGATAGATACGGTGCTTTTATTCTGGGGGTACGCAGGGGTACGCATACCCCTAAACATTTTGTGAATCTAAGTTTGAAAATGAGAGTACCTCTAAACATTTTTTTTTAGTAAAGAAGCACTAGAATAGATAGATAGATAGATAGATAGATGATAGATAGATAGATAGATAGATAGATAGATAGATAGATAGATAGATAGCAGGCCTTCCAAGTGTCCCTCTTTTCCAGAGACAGTCCCAGATTTACAGAAGCCAGCCCAGTTTCTGATTTGATCCTAGAATGTCCTGCTTTTCATTAGGATGTCCTTATTTTCATTGGAGAAATGTTGGAGGATATGAGATGATAGATAGATGATAGATCAGGGATCCCCAAACTAAGGCCCAGGGGCCGGATGCGGCCCAATCGCCTTCTAAATCCGGCCCACGGACAGTCCGGGAATAAGCATGTTTTTACATGAGTAGAATGTGTCCTTTTATTTAAAATGCATCTCTGGGTTATTTGTGGGGCATAGGAATTCGTTCAATTCGTTCATTCCCCCCCCCCCCCAAAAATATAGTCCGGCCCCCCACAAGGTCTGAGGGACAGTGGACCGGCCCCCTGCTGAAAAAGTTAGCTTACTCCTGTGATATAGATAAATAGATAGATAGATGATAGATAGATAGAGAGGGCAGATCCACGCAACACATTTAAAGGGCACCCAACACACATTTAAAACACACAACTCCCCCCCCCCCCAACCTGGGTACTGTAGTTTCCCCCTCGCAGAGCTGCAATCCACAGTACCCTTAACAAACCACAGTTCCCAGGATTCTTGGGGTGGCGGCGGCGGGGGGGAGCCATATACTTTAAATGTCTGGTGCAGACCTGCCTGGAAGAAGGGTGGGGCAACTCTGGCCCTGCAGAGGTTGTTGGGACCCCAAACGACCAGGGATGGTGGCAGAGGTGTAGCTGGGGTGTGTGTGTCAGGGCGCACTGGGCACCCGGCTTGCTAGCTAAGCCTCTGGATGGGAGGAGTTGTATTTCAACAACACCTGGAGATCCAGAAGTTCCCCATCACTCAGACAGGGAAGGAGAGAGAAAATGCAACTTAAGTAAAACTGCAGTGGGTTGTGGGGGGGGGGCGGGCGTTGCTCAGTACAGTATTTGTGACCAGAAACAGAGAAATGGAGAAGTGAAATGAAGACAGTGCAACCTGCTTGTGTCTGGTTGGGGAGGAAGCATCCATGAGCACCTTCACCTGGAAATCTGACATTTCTGATACTCGGCGATGGAGGCGGTGAAGATGGGCGTGGGTGGTCTAGCCCCAGATCATTTTTCTATGGTCCTTCATAGTCTGTCTCCCTCCTGTGGCACAAAGGGAAAGGAAATCCAGGTTACATCAACCTTGTTGTGTTACAAAGAGAAAGAGGCCTTTGCGTTTTCTGCTTTGTTTTCCTACTGAACTGCTGGGGGGAGATTCTCCTCCGCCTGAGAGGGACTGCGGGGAAGGAGAGCTGCTCACAAGCCAGCAGCTGCAGAGGCTGCAGTTTCTGTTTCCTACAGCTGGAGCAGCTCTTGCCTCACGTGCCGCTGCCGGGAAAGCCACGAGCCGGCGCAGCTCTGTGCTTTGTTTCTCCCCCTCCCGTTTCCAAAGAGCGAAACTGCTGTGCTCCTCCGCCTCGTGTCGGTTTCCAAACCCTCCTCAGCCCTTTCTGTCCCCTCTCCATCGTGTGTTTATCCCTCTCCTGGAGTGCCTACTCTGTGATTAGAGAAAGGTGTTGATTCAACATCAAGGGAAACTGAATTACGAAAGCTGTAAGTCCCAAGTAAGCAACAACTTGCATATGTTTGCACATACTAAATCATTTACTTTGCTTTTGTCCATCCTGGATGAAGTTAGCAGCATTGCAGGTTACTAGGAGGGATGGCCAAATCTTTCTGTGCTGTTCCACACCCACTCACCCACACTCTGTTTCTTACTTTTCCAATCTTAAATTCCATTTGCCCCATCTCTTGACAGGATAGCTCAGTTGCTTAGAGTGTGGTGCTGATAATGCCAAGGTTTGATGCAAACAGTATTGGACACCTGCACATTCCTGCATTGCAGGGGTTGCACTAGATGATCCTCAAGGTCCCAACTCTATGATTTCTGCAAAAGTTTGCATTTTTTAAAAAGTCTCCTGGGACATGCATTTTTGCACACAAATTTGCCTAAGGCATGCATTTTTGCAAGCAATTTCTCCTAATATAACGCCTTTTGTACATGACTTTCACGAATATACACATTTTTGCGCACACTTTCACTGGGTATGTACATTTTTCCATGCATGTTTTAGCTGAAGAACTGCATTGCAAAATTTGGGTGAAGTACGAATGTCAAAGGATGACTATGTTTCAATTCACATATTTGTCTGGGAAGTGCAGATTGGATAGGGTCACGTGGAAATGCAAACGGAATGATTTTCTCTTCCATCCTAGTTACTAGAGCCCCACACCCCACAACCACAGGAACCTCCAAGCCCATGTCCACAACCTACCTGGAGGTCTCTTTCTATCAGTCCCTCCACATTCTTCTTCAGAAGTTTGATGCAACTATGCTGACACCAATTATAACAGCAGGGTCAGATATTTTGAGTTTCCGGAAGACAACTTATCATTCCACAGGATCAAGTACCTCTTAATTTAAAGAAAGGTCTTTCTTTTTAAAACCTCACATCTCTGTGGCAGCAAAGGATTATCCTGCATAATTGCATCTCAGGCCTAAATCTCAAAGCCCCTTTAGTGCCATGTCAAGAAGGGAGGATGGAGGGAGGAATAAGAGTATATCTCTCCCCCACCCCGCCAACGAATGTCTCCTTCCTGCCCTCACCACCCCAGGTTATTCTTGTCTGTGTGTAGTCACCTGGCTGGACACTGGGCTGTCTTATTGTCAGATACTTTTAGACCTCAGAGGCTCTTCCTTGAGCTTCACCAAGTGTCCAAGGCAAAACCCAACAGAGAGGCGGATTACAGAGATACAGTTACATAAGGCTTATTTATATTCCTTTCAGGGGAGTCGGCTTCAGCCAGCTGCTTATTAGCCCTGATCTCTGCTTTGTCCTCCTTTCTGTGCTGTTTTAAAAAGTCTCCTCCAGTCATAACACCACCCATCACAGTGTCTGTTGCTTGCAAAATATGCTTCCCATCACTTTCCCATCAACCTCAGCTCACCAGGCAGCTAAGGTGACCATTTATGCATCAACCGAAAAGGGAAATACATTACCAAAAACCAGGACCAAAATAGTTACTGATTTGAACCAGGTGGCGCTGTGGTTAAACCACTGAGCCTAGGGCTTGCTGATCAGAAGGTCGGCGGTTCGAATCCCTGTGACGGGGTGAGCTCCCGTTGTTTGGTCCCAGCTCCTGCCAACCTAGCAGTTCAAAAGCACATCAAAGTGCAAGTAGATAAATAGGGACCGCTCTGGTGGGAAGGTAAACAGCATTTCCGTGCGCTGCTCTGGTTTGCCAGAAGCAGCTTTGTCATGCTGGCCACATGACCTGGAAGCTATACGCCGGCTCCCTCGGCCAATAATGCGAGATGAGCGCGCAACCCCAGTCGGGCACGACTGGACCTAATGGTCAGGGGTCCCTTTACCTAATTTATGTGTATGGAATTTAGGAATGTTTACTGGCATTTGAATAGTGGTGCATCTCACCATAGGGGTGAAGAGTGTGACTCGCTGACTTGTGTGTTGGCTCATTCTAATGTGCAGGTATTGCTAACTGCTGATGAACACATTCAGGACTTCCATTCTCCCTTTTTGAGGTTCTTGATCTTTAATAAACCAGACTTGGATCAGAGAGGCCTTCAAATGGAGGACAGAGTGTTTGCTTCCTGGAAGCCCTTCAGAATAAAGATTGTCCTCTGTAAAGGAGGACACACGGTCACTCTACAAGAAACACAACAGCAAGGCTGTCACTGCACATGAAGGCAAAGGTGACAGCCTGGACCATCACTGTCCATTCAAGTCAAGTTAGAGAGAGGAGGACATCACTGTGATTTTGGAGGCCTGCAGGAGCCTCACGAAGGCCAGAGAGATGTGGACCCTGAGTGGAGTTATTTGGAGAAAACAGGAACATAGCAGAGGATTGTCAACACTAACTGGGCATCAGCTCTCCAGGGATTTTGATGGGAGTCTATCCTAGCTCTTCCTAGAAATCCTGGAGCTTCTCTAGGAATGGGACCTTCTGCATGCAAGGCAGCTGCTGTACCAGTGAGCTGCAGCCCTTCCCCAGGGATGCTGCTTGAAGTAGTCCATAGAGGTGCACGTACGGTGGCAGAAACAACTTTGAAACCAGAACATCATAGAGAAGCTGGGCAGTGGTGGATCTTGGGATATTAAATGTCAGCAGCACCCTGTGCAATTCCAAAATTCGCCCCCCCCCACCTCTCGCCTTCCATTCTACATTATAGTTATTATTATTTATTAAATTTGTATGCCACCGTTTATCCATAGTTATGGCATCCCCAAGACTCTGTGCCCAGTGCGACTGAACCGGCCATGCTCCCCTAACTCCTCCTCTGGGCTGGGGCCCTCAGGATGCAGCTGAAGTTAGCTGGCTTTAAAACATTTGATCCTTGAGCTGAATCCTTAGAATCATATTGAAGGATTTTTCCTGGTATGTGAAATTTTAGCCATCACAGCGCTAGGGAGCTGGGAGACGACAGAGAGGTGGTCTTTAGAAGGGACAGGCACTCTCTCACTGTACTCCTCCAGAAAGCTTCACAATTCAGCTTTCATTCCCGATGACCTTGTAGGCTCTGAGATATTGCTCCCCTCGCCAGGCCTTATCTTTATATCACATATAACTGAGCACAGAGCAGTCGTAGGCGGTCAGGCTAGTACAACAGAACTCAATGCTTCTTTTGTGATGGCAACATTTAAGCTCTTGCCATAAGACCTGACTCGTAAATAACTTGATTTTGAATGAGGTGACTATGCAGCCCAGACATGCCCCCTCCATGTGTCTCTCTCCCCCTGCCTTGTGGCCTTCCTGTCCTATTGGCTACCTCCAGAGGGTGTCACATTAGGACAGGGCCATTGACAACAGCAGAGTATTCCAGATCATGACATATTCATTTACAAGCAATTTCTTTAGAGTTTCCATAGGTGTGGTAAGGTACGTTATCAAGTTGCCAAGGGGGGTATGTTTCCTCTTCTTCCCCTTCTTTCTGTGAAACATTTCTTTAGCACTCTGCAGCCTCCATGGCTGCCCACGCTTTCCGATACGAAAAACCCCATGGGCAGAGATAGCACTGGAGAGATGATTTGCAGAATAAAATAAAACACCCTGGACGCCCTGAACATAAGGTAAAGGGAACAAAAACGCTGCAGGCATCCATGAAAATTTCACCAAAATTGAAGGCAATTGCTTTTCCTATTGGTTGATGGAGAGGGGGAAGCAGAAGAAATTTTTGGCACCGCACCAGTTTTCTCTTGCCATTACTGAGAAGCAGTACATCAAGATCGTGGAACAAAGATGCTGATGGCTGCATGAGGCAAAACAAGAACTGCATTGAGGAAGAAAGAAGGCTAGGCAAATTGTCTTGCCAGGAAAGCAAGAACATTCAGAGACAAAAAGAGCCCGGTCTGCTCTTACACCTTTAGCTATTATCTGCCTCTGACCATTGTGGCCAGTTAAATGCACTGGCAGGGGGCTGGCAGTCATAGCTGCCAAGTTATCCCTTTTTTAAAAGGGATTTTCCCTTATGCTGAATAGGCTTCCTCGCAAGAAAAGTGAAAACTTGGCAGCTATGCTGGCAGTGTCTGTATGAACTATAGGAATAAATCTTTCTCTAAGGGCCAAGCTAGAAAAGGCAGCAGAGATTCCTGGTCAGATCTCCTGGCTATTTTCTTTTTTTAAAAGCAGCCTGGGATGGGTGGGTGGGTAGGATTGAATCAGGACTACAGCCCCAGGAAAGGGAGGCCTCTGCCCTCTCTATGTGCTGTTTTCCTGATGGAAATTCTAGGGGTGTGCATCAGCTCTGCATGCAGCCCAAACAATGGGCCAGATCAGATGCAGTCTCTCACATTCCTGAGTTGGATTGCGCTGCTAGCAAGGTGTGTCGAGAGGTGGACCGGGGAATTTTCAGCCTTCCGAGTAGAACTGTTGCTTCACTTCCCCCATAAAAGGTAAAGATGCAAGCTTCTCTCCCACCCTGGCTGCCTTCTTATTTAAGGGAAATGAAATCAAGCTGACTTGGGAAACAACCGGAGCTTGAAAGGGGAGAGGGTGGAGAGGCAGGGAAATCTCTTGTTTCGATGGGCAGGTCTAGCTTTTCCATCGCAGTGAATTATTTCCCCTGTGCCCTCAAATCACTGTGCTTTGGGGGAGGAATAACCAAGGTGTTCTTCATGTGAGTCATCATTCTCCTCTGGACTTTTCGGCTGCGAAAGCAGGGCACAAGCGATGAAATTAGATTATTGGGGCGGCTCCCCCCCCCCAGAAACAGGCAATTAGCTCTTTCACTTTGTGCTTCACAGAGGGTGCTTCTGGGAAGGTGAGGTGGAGAAATGCACCCCCAGACTTTCCCCATTTTTATGACAAACAAAAACCCACTTAGCACAATAGCCTCTGGACCTATTTATCTGAACTTCTTTCCCAAGGGTATCTTCCCATGATTGCCCCCCCCCCCAAAAAAAAACTTGGGGAGGGAACATGACTAAATGAACCAGTGATTAGGGATGGGTGAATCAGCCAATGTCCATTTTTCTCAGTTTCCCACTTTTCCCATCTGCAGTTTTCCACATTTCCACAAGTTTTCATTTTTTAAAAAAGGTCCTCATGAAAATTCATTAGCAGTTTAGTGTGAATTCCTCCTAATATATATGTTTGTTTGCAATTTTGCCTAATATGCACACTCCCTCACCTCTAATATATGCATTTTAATGGTCACATTACCCAAATCACTGCATTTTTGTATACGTTACTTGGCTGGAGAACTGCATTGCAAAATTCAGAGAGGTGGATATTTCAAAAGATGGCTTTCTTCCACTTCTCATATTGTTTTGGAAACTGACAATTTCATATGTTCACCCTTAGATGCGGACTGCATTGCTTCCCACCCCCTGCCCCCACCCCACCCCTGTCAATAAATAGGAGCCTCCTATTTCCCTAACATTTGATTTCACGTAGGCTGGAGAAACAGCAGAACAATTGCAGCAAGAGATTATGCAATGCCAGAGGAACATTTCCTCTTTCACTGGCAAGGAGTGTCCCAGCAGGAAGTGAGCAGGCCCTTCCCATCTCCCAAGCTACTGTGGGCACCTTTACGCCCCCTGGAACTCTCCAAATACAGACAGACGGACATCTACTAAAGGGTAGCACCAGCCACCTTAAATGAAGAGCGCAAAGATGGCAGGTCACAGTAATCTCTAGCAGGCCTTCTTTCCCTGGCCTCTTACTTTGCATCAGTTGTATTAGAGATAAGGCGTCTGGCTCTCTGCCATAGCCTCTGGCCCTCAGGGAAGGGTGTGCTGGTGTTTGCAACCTTTCATCCAGAACTGTTGAATAACAGAACAAGGCAGCCAGTTGCTTGTAGGCTCTGGGGAGGGTGTGTGTTTTGTGTTCTGACATGCATTCTTTATAGCCACTAAAGGAGATATAGAGAGAGATAGAGAGATATTCTCCGGGCAAGGGCTACTAGATGCATTTTCTTCCACGCTCCCTAATAGTCAGTACGTGATTCTATGTCACTCTTTGGCACAGGCTTCTGTTCTATAAAAAGAGCAGGTTCTGGGAAAACTCTACAAGCAGAAATACTTCATCTAATAAAATATTCTTAGGGCAGGGATAGCCAACGTGGCACTTGGGATTCAGCTCCCATCATCCCTAATCACTGGCTATGCTGGCTGATCCTGAAAGGAGTTATAGTCCACAGTTTATGGAGAATACTGCACTGACTACCCAGGCTTAGGGTTTCTGCTTCCTCCGCCACATGCATCTCATTTCCTTGTGTTCAGCCTTTCAGGCTTGTATTCTACATAGTGCTAAGTCAGGGTCCCATAAGGGCAATGGGACTTCCACACCTCTCCTCCTACCTAAGTCTGTTCCAGGGGCTCCCCCAACCTCCCAAAGCAGATTTGGGGAGCTCACAGGGCACACCTGGGTGAGGAGGGGGGGAGTTCCATAACGCTAGTGGGAATTTTTGCACTAATGGGATGAGTGAGTTGAATAGTGCCCTCAGTTACATGCAAACAAAAAATGGTTACATAGCATAGGTAAAATAATTGAGTGCATAAAATTATGTTACACAATGTATGGAATAGACAGCTGGAAAACAGAAATGAACAAATAAAACAACCCTTGAGCTCTGCTCCAAATTGCTTGGAAAGAAATCTTCTTCCATTCAGTGGAGTTAAGCATGGCTAGGATCAAGCTGCCAACTTTTTCCTTTTTTCAGTAACATGGTTGGCACCCAAGCTTTTGGCTACTGGTGATGTGTGGGTTTTTTTTTTTTTTTGGAAATTTCCTAGAAAAGACAAGTAGGGACAATAATCCAAAATTGCAAAATGAGCAGACAAGGAGGGAAAGATTGAAAGGAAGGACTGAAAGAAGCAGGAAGGGCATGGCAGGTGCAACTGCATAGAATGATATGATCACATCATTTCAGAGTCAGATGTTCAAAATGCCCATAAAGGCTGATGCATCTAGAAACACTTGCCCTCCCCCATTTCCCCCCTTCTATCTGCATTCACTTCCAGGTGATCTTCTGAGAGCTAAGTGGGCAAGGCCAGAAGCAAAGGTTGGGGGAGCAATGTACATTTCAACCTTTGCACATTTTAACCTATTTTCTGCACCCTACTTAGAACACCCCTCAGAGTTCAAGGGCACGTTCCAGCTGAGCACAAACACTCAGGGTGCGAATCAGAACCAGAGGGGAGCATGGTGTGGAAAGAGCCATATGCAGATGACTGGAGGGCCGCATTCGGGCCCTGTTGCCTATGGTTATCCACCCCGTTGTTAAGGTATTAGACTGACTTTGCAATCTGCATCATTCCACTGTAGGTGGAGGTTACCGCATCCTTCTCAAAAGCAGAAGTATGTTGACTGCTCTGTTGCGTTGCCACTGGAATGCTTTGCCTCCATTGATTGGCTGCCGGTTTGTTTATTTTTCACGTGTGCTTCTAATCCTGGAGAGGATCCTGAGGCAGGAAGAAAGCTTGGCAGGCTCTTCCTTGCCTGCAGCTCAGCTGCTTCAAATAGGACCGGTTCCTCCAAAAAGAGATTTAGCTGGTGCCTTCTCTTTCACGTCTTGGCCAAATGCCACTCCTTCCAGGCTGCTCTGTTGCTCTTCGCTGGGTCAGCAGAATAGTAGGCTACAGCAGAATAGTCGGCTACTTACTCTCCAGGCAGAGTAAAAAAATAAAAATGACAGTGTTCCTCTGAGCAGGAGGAAAACACTGTGCTCAACCACCCACCAAGGTGGCATAGCTCTTCCCATGCCCTACATACTGGTTGCCAAGGCTAGTGACGCAGGCTGAGCTGAGCTACAATGCTGGGGTTTGTAAGACACATAATAGGGAGCAGAAACAGCCAAAGGCAAGAAGGCCTCCGTGGAACAAAGGGAATTGGACAGAGCCACTGAAGGAGATCAGGGGAGCAGCTGCTAGGAAGATTTTCTCTTCCTCTTTCCCCCTGTTCCCAGGACATTCTATACAAGATCTCAAAGTAGCTGTCTTACTACAAAAGAATTTCAGAAATAGACTGGAAAGAGAAGTTGCTGAATTACAACTTATCACCAAGCTCAAAACCATGGAGGGACCTGGTTTGAACAGAGATATCGGATTCTTATCTCATTATACATGATAAGCGATCTTCAGCCATCTCAACCCTTGCTTTTTCATGCAAAACCATTTGCAGTCGTTTTCGGTCATCAACAGCTATCAGTCAGTCAATCACCCACTTCCACCACCCTTCTGAGTGATCCCCCCTCCCCTCCCCCTCCCCACCCCCTCCCCACCCCTTCTCTACATAAGTGCCTAGGGACTCCTATTTCACTGTATCTCAAGAAGTGTGCATGCACACGAAAGCTCATACCAAAATAAAAACTTAGTTGGTCTTTAAGGTGCTACTGAATGAATTTTTTTATTTTACTTCGACCCAGACCAACACGGCTACCTACCTGTAATCTTTTCCCCTTGCTTGGCTTGCTGCCCCCTACGCTATTTCATAGAATCATAGAATTGTCGAGTTGCACAGGATCCAAGGGTCACTTAGGCCAAGCCCCTGCAATGCACGAACCTCTACTAAAGCAGCCATGACAGATATCTGGCCATCTGATGGTGGCAGCGGCAGTTGTGAACAGCAGCCAAACCTCCTGGTCTGCTTTGAGTTGTATTAAGCAAGACACAGAACCAGTTCTCATTGTAACTCCTGATAAGCAGGGGAGCAGGAACAAGGCTGAGAAGGGAAGGGATGAGTTGCGCAACATTTTCCCTGATAATTTTGCCAGGGCGAAGGGGCAATGGGGTATGGTTGCAATCTATTTTTAGGCACCACTTTTGTGTGAAGAACCCCGAAGGTAAAGCATGAATTGCAATATAATATGGTAATAAATCTAGACCGTCGAAGCTGTTAGTGGTGTATTAACAGAATGCATGCTGTGAAAATTAACCAGCACGGACACCCTGAGAATCAGAACCATCGATTTAATAGCTCTCGCTGCTCCCTCGTACTTTTGCCATGAGGTGTATTGCTGGGAGTCCGTGGGCAAGCAGCCTGTGATTTTGTGATCAAAGCCAAGCTGGGTTCATGGGAAAAAACATAATAACTTCCCAGGAATGTGTCTCATGCTTGGCCAGCTCCAGCAGGGCAACCTGTGGTGACTTACAGGGGCCTCCCTTCCTGTGCCAGTTTTCCTGAGAACTGACCCATTTACATGCTTAAGTGAGCAAGTGAGAAGAAGGCAGCACATCTGGCACATGGCAAAACAGGAGCGGCAAGAGAGGCAGCTAAGCTGGCAAGCCAAAAGCCAGAGCGATGGTTTTCCTCACAGCAGCAGCCAAGAGCAGAGAAAAGGCTGGCAAAGAAAACAACTGCGACAGGTTTCTTTCTTGTGGCCTACTGCATCTGAGGTAGGTTATTCCTCAGAGATGACCATGTAATCCAGTTTGAGAAGAAGAGAAATGTTATTTATCAGCCACTTATTCCTCAGAAATGACCACGATCCAGTTTGAGAGCAAGAGAAGGGTTATTCATCAACCACTAATCTTATGATCTTATGCTTATTTAACTTATATGCAGAATTCATCATGCAAAAGGCTGGACTAGATGAATCCCAAACCAGAATTAAGATTGCCGGAAGAAATATCAACAACCTCAGATATGCAGATGACACAACCTTGATGGCAGAAAGTGAGGAGGAATTAAAGAACCTTTTAATGAGGGTGAAAGAGGAGAGCGCAAAATATGGTCTGAAGCTCAACATCAAAAAAACCAAGATCATGGCCACTGGTCCCATCACCTCCTGGCAAATAGAAGGGGAAGAAATGGAGGCAGTGAGAGATTTCACTTTCTTGGGCTCCTTGATCACTGCAGATGGTGACAGCAGTCACGAAATTAAAAGACACCTGATTCTTGGGAGAAAAGCAATGACAAACCTAGACAGCACCTTAAAAAGCAGAGACATCACCTTGCCTACAAAGGTCCGTATAGTTAAAGCTATGGTTTTCCCAGTAGTGATGTATGGAAGTGAGAGCTGGACCATAAAGAAGGCTGATTGCCGAAGAATTGATGCTTTTGAATTATGGTGCTGGAGGAGACTCTTGAGAGTCCCATGGAAAGATTGAGGGCACTAGGAGAAGGGGACGACAGAGGACGAGATGGTTAGACAGTGTTCTCGAAGCTACGAACATGAGTTTGGCCAAACTGCGGGAGGCAGTGGAAGACAGGAGTGCCTGGCGTGCTCTGGTCCATGGGGTCACGAAGAGTCGGACACGACTAAACAACAACAACAACCACCTTATGATACCAAACTATTCTCATCTATACCTCTCAACACCTGTCTCCTGAAGAACCGTCCTCTCTTCCCCCCACCCTCATCTCTCTCTCTCTCTCTCTCTCTCTCTCTCTCTCTCTCTCTCTCTCTCTCTCTCTCTCTCCCCCCCCCCATACTGGGATACCTTTTATATTTGTAATCTTAAATGCCCTAAGCTCTGCACTTTGAGGCACCAGTGGGACATGTCCCTGTCTCTTTCTACCCTGCCCACAAGGCCTCACCATCTTCTTTGCTTCCTAGAGCAAGGCAGGAAAGGAGGAGGCAGAGGACACAGCTCTTCTGGCCCATTCCCTGGGTCCATCACTATCTCTGGATTTATATCAAGGAATTAAGCTGTGCCCATTTGTGTGAGACAGTTCACAAGCAGATAGTCTAGGCCATGCTCAGCAAGGAGCGTCACAAGACCTTAAATGATTCTGGTGTCCACCCTCCCTCCCCTGGGCACGAATGTTTCCTGTGTCTCGGCTACTAATTCAGCCAGTCTCTGAATGCTTCCAAAGCTGAGCTCATTACTGCCTTTGTTATGACTTCATTTGTTATGTCCCCTGTCTGAAGAGGAGCCAGGGAATCTCTCTGCAGCCAAGGATTGTGATGCAGTCGCTGGTCTCCACTGTCCCTGTTCATGGAGTGTGCAATGGTGGCTAGTTAGGCGGCATGCACTTAAACCTACATTGTCTGGGTTATGTAACCCTGTCAGCTTGACAGATCTATGCTTCCAGCCCATCTCCCAGCAATTACCACCTTACGCTATGTTCCCCAGTATGCTGATCTCTGCGACTGAAGCAGGAACCTTTGTGCGCATGAAGTCTATCGTTACTTGTGCATAGAGACCATGTGATGTTCACTAGGGAGTGGGACAGGCCTTTGAGCCCTGCTCTTGACATCGCATCAGCTTCCTTCAACAATAGCACATGGTCCACGGTTGTCTGTAAAGGTTTTCCAGCACTCAAACTCCTCTGTGGGTTACAGGTATGTAGCCGTGTTGGTCTGCTGTAGTCGAAACAAAATAAAAAAATTCCTTCCAGTAGCACCTTAGAGACCAACTAAGTTTGTCATTGGTATGAGCTTTCGTGTGCATGCACACTTCTTCAGATACTCAGATCCTCTGTGGGTATAAGGGTTCTGTGCAATGACAACACCTATTTATGCATTTATGTGTAGCTTGGCCTTGAATGAAAGCAGAGCACCTCCTTATCTGAATATCTCATTTGATAGTATGTGTGTTATGTGTGTGAGAGACAGAAGATGAAAGGGGGGAGGGTTATGACATATTCTACTTTTATACATTTCTCGTCCGCTATGAACTTTATTTGCTGCACACCACTTAACAGTAAATGTTTTTTCTCTCTCTGTGTGTACACCCACACCCACACACCTCTATCTGTGTATCTGTATCTATATATCTAAGCACTGAAAAGGTTACTGATCAGGCTCAATGACTCACTGGAGTCAAAATATTATTCAAAAGAAGAAGTTTTATTATTTATTTGCTGCATTTATATCCCACTTTTTTCTCCACTGAGCTAATGTTTCTCTCCCCACCCCCATTTAATCCCCACAACAACCCTGTGAGGTAGGTTAGGCTGAGAGGCAGTGACTGGCCCAAGGTCACCCAGGGAGAGCTTCATAGCTGGGTGGGGGTTCGAACCCCAGTCTCCCAAGTCCTAGCTTGATACCTTAACAGCTGCACCACCAGGACCGTCTCAAGCCAGTTGGGTGCCCTGGTGCTGTGGCGCTGAGATCGCTCCCCCCCGCCCTGGTGGGCGGGTGCAGCGCGGCTTCGCCACACAGCGCCCTCCTGCCAGCCTGGCGCCCTGCGCCACCGAGACTACCCCTAGAGCCGGGCCTGTGCACCACACTGGCTCACTCATTGTTCTTTATGCACGGCAAACAATTCTGGGTGTCAGGCTATTCAAAAAACATGCATGCTCCATGGCAGCAGAAGTTGGCCCCATTAAAAATATAAAATTGTACGTTTCCCTCTCAACACTACAGTTGTCACTGGAGAGGGTATATATCCTGCCGTGGTGGATGCAGGAGAGGGAATAGCTAAGCTAATAGGAATTTTCCATGCCAACTTCTTGAGTTGCTGCTGTTCTAACCCACGGCACGTTATGTGCTTTCATGTCACCAGAGGAGGCTAATTAAACCTTTTCACTGGGGGGGGGGGAAACCTTGATCCTTTTTTATTATTAATTTAAGTGCCCTAATGCTAGAGTCAGATGGTGTGCAGCCCGGCAGGATGTAAAGCTGATTGTGTGGGCTGCAAGCAGCACAAGGGCAGGCGAGGTTTGGGGGTAGCACCGTATCTCACCATCTGCAACAGCCTTTGCTAATCTCAAGGGATAAGGACCAGCCTGCATCTCCACGTGTTCCCAAGCAAAAGCACAAGGTCCTTTGCTTGCACAGTGGCTCTGTCTTCAGAGCAATCTAGAAAGCCATGGAGGCAGGGGTGGACGCCAAGAAAGAGAGAAGAAAAACAAGGGGAAGTCACAGCTGACATCAAGGCTCCAAGAGCCATTCCTAAGGCGTGCTCAGACAATTGCTTGCTCCCTGTGGGGGGAGAAAACCATTCACTCTTGAGTGTTTGAACAAGACAGATAAAAAGTGAGAGCTAGGCAGATTTTCGGTGTCCTGGACTGCAGCTGATCTCCTTTCCTTTCTGTCTCTGTGTTGTGACTTTGCCCCCCTGTTTCTTCTGTTAGAAGGAGAGGTTAGAACTATTTTTCTCCACGTTGTCTTTAACTGACGTTGTCAGGAATAGGTCAACAATAAAACCACCAATGCCAGTGAAGTCAAAGAAACCAAAACAGTGCAGGCCTAGTGCTCCCAGCAACTCTTCGTAGTAGGTCTTGCCTCAATGAGGCAGCTAAGAGAGCTGAAGATCCCCGCCTTCCCATAATCTCCTCTCTTGATTCCTTCCCCAGCGGCTGAACGCTCTGTTGCCTTGTCTCTCATTGCTTTGCCCTCTTCATTCCTCTTCATGTTCTGGGGGACCAGGGAGGAAGGTGAGCTGGTTGCAGCGGGAGCGGGAGACTCCCTGGATTCTTCAACAGCCTGCCTCATCTCTGTTTCCTGTCACCACTCCTCTCCAGCCTCCACTTCTGCCTCTCATTCTGGACTGCTCTCTGCCACAGCCTCTTCCTGTTCACTAAACCCTGTTGCCTCTTCAGCTTCCACCATCTCCTCAGTCTGCTTCCTCTTCTCTCTCTGACCACTCATCATTGCCCCACTACCAATCCCCTGGCTCTGAGCCTTCTTCCCCTGGGGGTTCCCCAGCTGGTGCCTCTGCATCCAGCCAGTCCATACCACATGCTGGTGCTCAAACCACCATGTCATGGCAGCATATTGTTTTCCAGCTCAGAATCACAATCCTTAAACTGTTTTTTCACCAACCCCACCCCTCACCCCTGTGTAGAAAAAGGGAAGGTACAGTGAATCTTTCTCTTTTCTTGCATGGGTGACAAAGCAG
This sequence comes from Zootoca vivipara, assembly GCF_965207765.1. NCBI lineage: Eukaryota > Metazoa > Chordata > Lepidosauria > Squamata > Lacertidae > Zootoca > Zootoca vivipara. Next base: position 81,087,751 of record NC_142584.1, on the reverse strand, counting down.
CTTGCAGAGGGGTATTCTAAGCATGCATTCATTCATTCATTCATTCATTCATTTTACCCTGCCTATCTGGCTGGGTTTCCCCACCCACTCAAACAGAACCAGCAGGCAAAGCATCCCCAGTTTACATGCTCTTCTCTTGCTTACTGCAAAAGTGGGCAACCTATGGCCCTCTGGATGTTGCTAGGCTGCAGGTGTTCATCATCCCTAACCAATGGTGGTGGTAACTGGGGCTGATGGGAGCTCGAGTTCCACAATGTCTCTGGAGGGCTACAGATTCCTCATGCCTGCCTTAGGCATAGCCTGACTCAGGTTGCTTAGTGTTTAAAACAAAGGAGAAGAGAATAACAGAACCCTGCACTCAAGGTTTAGTTTGAGCCTATTTGCTTCTAGCTATAAAGATGGAGGAGAAATTCGATCCAGTTCACACTTAAAAGGCAAGTGTAGCTGATTTGCACTTTCCAAAACAGTATGCAAACAAAATCCAGCCATCCTTTGAAATTTGCACTTCTCTGAATTTTGCGATGCAGTTTTCCAAGCAAATAACACAAGAATGCATATACTAGATGGAGGAGTAAAAAATACATTATATTAAGGGGTATGTTTGGCAAAACTGCTCAGGGCGGCTCACATCAATAAAATTACAATAAAACATAAAAAACCATAAAAAGCAATTGATTAAAATACAGATTAAAATACAGTATTAAAATTTAAAATGCAGCCTGATTTTAAGTAGTCCATGGTGAGAAATAAGCACTAAAATGCTGACATTTCTTATCTCTCTGGTTTGGAAAACTCATGCAGATGTGAAGGAAGTAGGTTTGGTTTGTCTGCCTCTTGCGTGGGGCAGGTTTCTTACACAGGAAATTGAACACACAGAGAGAATAGCCCGCTGCCTGCCCCATATGCAAAAGGTGATTGGTTTGCCTAAGTGAGCCTCCTTTCCACTTAACTAGCTATTTTTAAAACGGCACATTATGTGTGTTTGCCACTGTTTGGGGGCACTTGCCGCAATCACATTATTTCAGTGTGAAAGACCCATGCAGCTATATGTTTCTTCACAGGAGTTTAAATTGATATTGGGGGCAGGTGGCTAAAGGCAAACATACAAGTCCTGTATGCAATATGAGCCCAAGCAGCTTCACAGTACAGGGAACACCTGTACTCTGTGATGCTCCACCCAAAATTGCACAAAGGGATACATTCACAGATCAAGTTACATAGAAAGCTGGCTTATTCTGAGCCAGACCATTGGCCCTTCTAGGTAAGTGCTATGTACACAGACCAGCAGTGGCTGTCCAGAATTTCGGAGTGGTTTCTCTGCCAGCTTTACCTGGAGATACTGGGGATTGAACCTGGGACCCCCTGCATGCCGAGCAGATGTTCTACCACCAGGCTGCAGCCTCTTTGTCCCTTTGCCCTTCCCTGAGGCCTTGGTATGGTCCACAGCATGAAAGAATCTGCTTTGCTTGGCTGGCCCCCTTCTTCTGATTCCTCCGAGATCTCTTCTGCCATGCCTGACTAAGTCCCTGGGTCTTGTTCTCACCACCTTGGCTTGCCACCAGCTGGCAAAACTTCACAAGAGAAGCGTGTTAAAAATAATTAACTGTTCTTCATGGTTCTGGCTCTTGCGGCACACAAGCCTCTGGGTCAGTTTGGGCAACAAATCCCCTTGGCCAATAAGGCCTACATGCTTTTGCCATCTCCGCTCAGCAGCTGTCATTTATGCCAGTCAGCCACACTCCCCCTTCCTTATGGAATCTTGTCACCTGCCTTAAATCAGAGCTAAGCCAAGACAGACTAGATGATTCTCAGGGTCCCTTCCAACTCTACAATTCTATTGTCTTTTTTTTCTTAAGGACAGAGGGTGAGAAAAAGAAAGAAGGCCACTTTGTAGTATTTATTGGCTTCCTTATATCGTACCTCCATCCCACCCCCACCCCCATCCTGCTCTGAGCTGGAATGATGCTGGGTCCAGAGCATTGTGCATACCCTCCAACTGCCCTGTTTTACCGGGACATCCCAGGTTCACAGAAACATTCCCAGCTCCCATTTGGATCCAGGAACGTCCCGCTTCCCCCCTACAGAACCACCACCACCAAGCTCCAGGAGGAGGAAGGACCAGCTGAGCCTCTTAATGGCCACCACTGATGGCCCCCTCACTTTGGCTGCTTGTAGCAGCTGCTGGAGAGAGAGCAGAAGGGGAGAGGCTGCCCCCAGTGACGTGCTGGAACCGCAGCTCCAGCCAGGGCCGGATTTAGGTTTGATGAGGCCCTAAGCTACTGAAGGTAATAGGGCCCTTTATATGTCCAGCTGTCCTTTGTCCACAACAAATTGTCGCTTTTTTGTGTTGAATATACGGTATGCTATATGGTATTTATGGACCTAATAGGTATCTAAAGCCATTTGCACATGCAGAATGTAGGCACCCTATATGTAGAAATGAGCAAACCAGTGATATTTTAGGGAGCAGGCTAGCAGGCAGGGCCCATTACTTACATCATAGGAGCCTACACAACACAAAATACTGTTGCTCTATTTTTTATCTTATATTTTGGAAATATGCATCCATGGGTTTTTTTCCTGTAAATTTTTTTTTGGGCCCCAAGAGAGTGGGGCCCTAACTCTGGCACTTGCTCCAGCCCATCCGCTGCAGGAGCTGCCAGTGTGGCTGGCACTGTGAAGATGATCTCCCTGCAAGGGCTGTCCTTGCTTCACTTGTGTGCTGGAGCCCAGCAGAGGACAGTGCTACCGCTGCTCCTCCTCTCCTCCTCTCTGCTCCTTCTGCCCCTGGGTCAGGTCTGACCCGGGACTGGAGCTGCAGCCTGGTGGCACTGGGCTGTTGCCAAGGAAGTGGCCTCCACAGCTCCCTGGTGTGCCGTAGACCAGTGGAGGAGAGATGTGGCACTGCTGCCGCCACTCCTCGTCACTTCCACCCTCAGCATTTTGGTGCCCCATAGAATGTTGGCTGGTATGCATTGCGTGAGATGCAAAATGGCGGCTAAGATGCCAATACAATGGCTACTCTTGTTGCGTGCAACGGAAGCAAACAAAACTATGCTACTACTGCAGCTGCTAATTAATGGTGGATTTCTCCTTCCGCTGAAGAAATTTGGCAAGATGGTGCTCCCAGTTCCTCTGCCCATAAATGGGGCGAAGGGTTTCAAGAGGCTCTTTGTGCATAGCTCTCCCTTAGCTCAGTGTTATGGGACCACAGCTCAGTGGTAGGGCACATGCATTGCATGCAGAAGGCTGCACTTCAGTCTGCAGCCTTTATGTGTACATATCATGGGCCCTTCAGATCCCCACTCATAAGGAGTTGCTTGCTTATATTATGCTTCAAAAGCTTGGAGGTGTCTTTTGACAAGAAACAACAGGGCGACAAAATAAATGAATGCGAATGCACCACCGGAAGTGATGACTCTTTTAACCACCTCCCCCCGTGATTAGCCACAGCTCTCAGTTCGGAGATAAGTCTCGACTACTTTCATTTTACCCCATGCTAACTGCAACATGCACAGGCCTTCAAGCATGCTTCAGTGCGTCACTGTGCTTGTTCCTACATTTGCAGAAGCAAAACAGTACAGTGTGTGATCTATTTTTAACTGTGGTCGGTGCATGCACATCCAAAGCTTTGTCTCATGTGTCTATTTCCTTGGGTTTCAGGAGGTCCCAATGAGAGCATAGCAGCCTATTTCCCAATTACATTGCAGTTCTTAAATCTTAATTATATGTGTGGAGGGTTGTGATGTTAATTAGAACTTCAGCATATGGGAAAGGGAGGTTGCCTCCACCCCCAGAGCAAGAGAAATCTGTTTCCTGTGCTTCCGGGGAGGGGAAATCCATTTGTTTGTGGCATCTCTGCAACACTAGTTCATTACATGTATAAAGGTTGAGTCAGTGGAAAGAAAGCATGCATGTGCACAGGCAGGCAGCAATATTAGTTCCCAAAGTAACATCCAAAGTGACATTGACCGAAGGGACAGCTCAGTCAGTAGAGCATGAGACTTTTCATCTCAGGGTCATGAGTTTGAGCCCCACTTTGGGCAAAGTATTTCTAGATGACCTTTGTGGTCCCTTCCAACTCTATGATTCTGTGATGGCTACTGCCACACATCGTCATCTAACAGTGCCACTGCTTTTGCTATTCAGGAATGCTTTATTACAATTTTGTAATTGTCCCAGAATGGTTACTCATTCGTTATTCATATTCTTCCAGCCTGTTACAGTGCCGCCACCAGGTAAACCCACCTGCCTGGTTACTCATTGCTTAGGGGAGGGGAAGCCAGGGGCTTAAGGAATGGCAGGCACCAGGTGAGACAGGTACTGTTTTATGGACAGTAAGACCACCTTGCCCAAGGCCCCCCAAAATCGGGAAATTGAACACATGCTGTTGAGCAATGGACGTTTTGTTTTCCGATCAGAAGGCTTATTGTGTTTTGTATGTGCAAGCCACCAGTTCCCTTAATGTTCCCTTGGAGTAGCTGCTTGGACTTTCAAACAAACATGTTTTCTTCTTACAAAGGTAGGAGAAGGGCCTTGCGCCAGACAAACAGGTTAATATTTCACTCTTGCATGGAGTAATGAGAGAAGGCCTTTAATTCTAAAACAATACGGTCTACCAGTTCCTGCTGAATCCAGCAGTTTCCACAGGCCAAACATCAGAGGGCAAACACCAGACAGGCACCTGCAGCATTAGTTAGGTAACATTATCATCTCTTTGGGGCACAGAGTAAGTGACATGTAAGCTTCTGCACAGGGTTTTTCGGGGGTAAGGGTGGGTGGATTAAAGAGGTTTTGATTGCTGTCATGCCCAGAGGCCAAAGAAAATTAAAATGAACATGGGAAACTCCACAAGCCCTGTCGGTAACCTTGACAACTTGCCTTCAGCCACCGTAAAGGTTTTTTAATGGCAAGCACTGTATAAAACCAAGTGATGTGACACAGCCCTCTGATGCGTCACAAGGAAGAGGAAATGGTGAAGCATAGTCTGCATTCGTAGGGAAGTTTAACCTATAAAAGAAATGAGGGGTATTTAGCTACTGTGCAAAAGGCTCTGGCTAGAATCTGTTCCTCCATTAGAAAGATAGCACTTCTCCCTGCTTTGTTAACACTGTAAATACAGCGACCGGCGTTAGATGCTGCAGCAACAGGGAGATCCAGTTCAGTGGCGTCATCAGAAGAAAAACACTGAAAGGTCACTCCAATTCAAGTTATGCACAGGTGGGGGGGGCGGGGTTTCAATTCAGTTCTCATTTAGAGAGGAACCTACCAGGTTGTCATTTTTCAAAACAACAAGCAAGCCAAAACACAGCCACCTTTCAAAATTCAGACCTCTCCAAATTCAGCAATGCAGTTCTCAAGGCAAATAGATGTGTACAAAAGTGCACCTGGGTGATTTGCAGTACTTTACCAAGGACTTGCAACTCCCAGCAACCTTCCCCCAAATTAAGCTGCAGACATGAAAAAAAAGCTTCAGGGGAAATCAGGAATGGATATTTGTGTGAATGGACCAAGAAAGCCACCCTACAATAAAAGGATGTTGGGTTGGGAGGTCTGGCCAGGTAGCTCACAGCAATCCATGCGAGTTTCAGTGAGAATAAGGTCTTAAAATGGAAGGACATTTGCACAAACACCTACAAAGCAGATGGCCTTTGCATGCCTTGTTTACTGAGTACAGACTCCACATGTGAAGAATCTCATTTTGCATCCTGAGCCAGAGAAGAACTCTATGGGAATCAATGCTTGGTCATAGCTGCCAAGTTTTCCCTTTTCTCGCGAGGAAGCCTATTCAGCATAAGGGAAAATCCCTTAAAAAAAGGGATAACTTGGCAGCTATGTGCTTGGTTCCTAATATAGCTGAGCATTAGGACAAAACTGAATTCCAAACTGTGATATTATGAACTTTTGCAACATCACTATGGATAATATATGCAGATTGCCTTTCAATTGACACCCCTCTTTCCTCTGTATTGCCTGAACCTATCCCCAGTATTTTTCTTTATATAAAAAAAAGCTTTGTGGTTGGCAAGCACTTCGAACAATCCAGGGGCACATAAGCAAGAACTAATTCACCATTCTGGCATTTCAGAAGAAACCTGATGCTGTGTTTATACTCTCTGGGCTGATTGAGTTCCTACTTTAAAGGTTGACGAGTCAATGGGTTATGGAGAGAGAGAGAGAAATTGTTAGGCAGAGACAATCAAGCAGGGGATATCTAATTGGTGAGTCAAGTTCACCTTATTCAGATATTAATGTATTATTATCAAGGGGATAATTCCTTTGAAGGTAACATGAAATCACAGTACTGTATATTGTGGAACGTACCGGTAATTATTTCCAAAGTCTTTCCAAACACACATCAGGCTGTTCCAGGAACCTCATTTTAAGGATTTTGTTAACATAATTACAGAATTACTGTGTTGGTGTGATGACTTACTCAGCAGTTTGTGACAGGGAAGCTCAAGCTGAGTTCAAAAAGAGGGCACAGAAATGCTGGGAATCTTTTGGATATCATTTGGGAACAAACTGTAAGGCACAGCTGTTAAATATATTGAGATTTTGCAGTCAATATAGTTACAAATATTACTACAGCCTCATTAACATGGAATGAGCACCCTTTCTGTTTGCGCAGTTCAGTTTTACTCATTTATTTTATTTTGGAAGATTTACATGCCACTTAAGGGGGGAAATTGCTTCTCTCCAGTGTTAGTCCCGCTTAGAGTTACCGGTAGACCCATTGAAAAGAATGGGCATGGCTAACTTAGATCCTTTAATTTCAGTGGGTCTGCTCTGGGTATAATTTTGTGGTATGCGACTCCATGAGTAGGATTAAGCTAATAAATCTCATCAGTCAAAGCCTTGCACAAGGACTTCTGCTTGAGCAATGTATCCCCCAAAATTGTCTCTGCAGGGTGTGTGTGCGCAGGGGGAGGAGGTGTGGGAATGGAGGGGATCATTCCATCTGGGAAGCTAAAATGCCTGTGTCAATAATAGGCATGCATATTTATAATTTCCCACTTTTCAAAAACCCACAAGTCAGCTAAGTTCAAGACAAAATACTAAAACAACAATCAACAGCACAAACTAAAGATTGGCTAATCAAAACACCCATAAAGTGTAACAGCTACAATTAGATAGAATCTAGATCAGAGCAATTATGCAGCCTCCCCAAACCCATTGGATCGATACAATACTGCCTTAGCCCATGGCTTAAAATGCAAGAAGATCTTAATATACTGGTAGGTTTGCATGGGAGAGAGTAGGTCTTCACCAGTCCTTTAGGGCAGCCTTCTCCAAACTCACATCCTCACTTGTTTTGGACAACAGCCTCCCCGACCTCCTACCAGCATGGCCAGCAGTCAAGGGTGATGGGAGTTGTAGTCCATATATGGGGAAGGCTAGTTTAGGGCTTTAAAGACCCAGTGGCAGCACTCTGAATTGGGTCAGGAGACCAAGTGGGAAAGAGCCAACGTAGTAAAAACCGGCAAACACTCCAAGAGGCCGACTCCAGCCAACAGCCTGGTAGCTACATTCAATACAGCCCTAAACACATTCTGCTGGATTATAGGCAACCCAGCCCGGCTCCCATTTCTGTCTGCTTCCTCTCTTTCAGCCACGTGCAGCGAAGAAGACATGGATTGGAAGGCATTCTCCATGGCAGTCAGTAAATCCTTCAGGCCTCTGGCATGCCAGGGCTGCAGGCTGATTTCTGAATGGAAGCCGATAGATTTAGATTGCCTGCTGCCGCTGCAGGGGGTTAAGGCTGTTGCTGTTTTCAGCTCTCACAGCAGGAGATGCTTCCCAGCTCCGAGTCAGACGCTGAAAAGAAGTCGAGACACTTCCAAAATTACCTTTGTTGTTACTTTTGTCTGTGTGCTTCAGCTAGGGATGGGCAGCTCTGTCAATTTTAGTTTCTGGTTTTGCCAATTTAAAATTCTTTCCCCTCCCCACATCAGTTTGAATCTTTCTCTTAAAAAGTTAAGGTACTCTTGAAAACCCACCAGCATTTTAGTGCAAAATTCTCCTAATAAACACATTTTTTGTAAGCAATTTCCCCTGATATAATGTATCTTGGTATCTTATTTTCACTATTTTTATGCATGCTTTACCCTAGTATCTAAATTTTGTCTGCATTAGTCGTCTGGAGCACCACCGTGCAAAATTCAGAGACGTGCAAATTTTAAGAAATCTTTCTGTTTCTGAAAGTGCAGATTAGGAAGGCTCTCCTTTCAATGGGAACAGATTTGAATTTCTCCCCCATTTCTAGCTGGAAACCCCCTCCCTTCACAGAAGGGACCACTTATTAAACGACATAAATTCTCCCTGCCTGGAGAAGGCTCCCTGAGGCAATGCTGAAAACAGAGAAGAGGGAGCCTGGGACCTCCAGATGTTGCTGGACTCCAACTCCCATCATTCCTGCCTATTGACCACGCTGACTAGGCCTGATAGGAGTAGGAGTGCAACAACATCTGAAGTACCACAGATTCTCCATTGCTGGCTATCTGACACAAGGGCTTTAAAAGGGAAGTTTTCCTCATGCTGTCTCCTTTTGATTGTAGGAACCTGGTTGCTTCCATTTATGTCCCCCCAATCCACCCTGTAAATAAACAGTTGTGAGCAAGATGTTATCCCCGTGTTGATGGCAGTTCCCTGGCAGTACTCTGCAGAAGATGAAGGAACGCTACCATATGTATTTTGTATGTTGTTAAATCAGACACAACATTTGGTTTGTTAAGAATCTCAGCTTTCGGTTTTGAAAGTGAAGTTCTCGCATACCTGCCAAGTTCCTGCCTGAAAAATAAGGGATCGGACCGGAAGTAGCAGACCGGAAGTAGCGCTGCAGCCATTTTGGAACTGGGCGGAGCATGCTCAGGAGCGACTTTTGATGCTGCTCTGCCCTGTTCCAAAATGGCCGCCGCACCAGAGGTCGCGCTGCAGCCATTTTGGAACTGGGAAGAGTAGCATCAAAAGTTGCTCCTGAGCATGCTCCGCCCAGTTCCAAAATGGCCGCCGCGCCAGAATAAACCAGGGGAAAACAAAAAAAAATCCGTTTTTTCGGCTGGGAACAACTGGAAAAATGGGGGTTTCCCGGGGAATACGGGAGACTTGGCAGCTATGAGTTCTCGTCCCTTTGATTTTATTCAAAAAATCGTGAGTGGTGTGGCTACTGAGGTTTGAGAATCCAGCCTGGGTGGGACCTGAGTCCTGGGTGGGATCTGGGTCAGTGGCCCTTATTCCTGATGATCCTCTGCCCTCCAGGCTCTGATCCCACTTCTTTTCTGTCATTGCCACTCCAGACTTTGCTAAAACAATCCAGATTTTGCTGTTTGGAAGGAGAAAAAAACCAACAAAAGTATCTTTCCAATTGGATATGAACCTCTTTAGGAGCTTTTCTTGCCCTCAAGCATGGCGCTGAGAACTGTTCAAAGGGCAAACAACTGGCATTCCAGGAGTCTTCGGTTTAGGGGGAGCCCTCCTCTGCTTCAGAAAACCTTATAGTGTTGCTTTTCCTGTCTTGTTCCACTTATAACCACCAGACTAATCCCCATTTAAGCCCATCTGTCTTTTCCTTCCCATCTGCAGCCTTATTGGCTGCATTTTTATTACTGTGCCTTGTCAGAGTTCCTAACAGTTCGCAGCAACTGGCAGTTAATTTTATCAATCACACTGTATGGTGGCATGACTGTCTTATACCTACTTGATCCGACATGCGGCTTGGTTTTTTGCAGATTAAGCCAAAGTACATTTGTGTTTATGGCACTGTTTGTATTTGCTTCCAGGCTCAAATTTGATAGCACGATAGTGAGAGACTTCCTCATAAGAGAACATTCTGTGACAAGAGTCTCAACCACAATTCCCACAGGCTATGCTGCTCTCTTTAAAAACAAAACACAACACAACACAAACTCTTCAAAATCTAGAGATCACAGTTCTGCTTTCAGGTGCCAGACAGATCTCTCTCTCTGTCTTACTCTCTTTTGTTCTGTCTCTCATGCACCATAGGCACCAACTCTATGGAGCTGAAGCATCTTCACACACACCCATCTGTTGGAACGAGGCTGAGCCCCCACAATCTTGAGGGGGTGAAGGAGGCCGAGCACTTCCTTGCCCACCAGTCCTCTCCCTCCCCCCTCTCTCCTACCTTTGTCCACTGTCCTCTGCTGCCTTGGGAGATGGGCTGTGCAACTGATGTGGCCTGGTGGGAAGTTGCCCCAGCCCACTCACCATTGGGAGAAACCACACAGATATTTAGGAAGTCTGTGACAGTCGCACGATGTCGTGACATGCGTGACATCATGCACACACATCATGTGTTGTGCATGCAATGTCACACATGTGCGATGCCCCACCTTCCAATGTTGGGTGCAATTCGGCACCTCTGTCACACACACACACACACACTGCATGTTTTCCAAATCTTGCCATTTTGTCACGTTAGCAAAGCTGCAGGTTACAAAATCAAACAGCCCACATTATATTGACCAACACAAACAAGACCTTCTTCCAGTTGCATGTCCTTGATCAAACTGAATTCTCTGAGGCTCAGCATGAGTAACTGAGTATAGGAGACCAAAAATTAAAGGTGGAAGGTATAGGTGCCCTGCAGGCAAGAGCAGGAAACCAGCAACATAAAGCTCCACGATGAGGAGCCATCTCCTGCAGACATCAAGCTTGCAACCTTAGGTAGTGTTGCCACCACCTTGTTTATGAGCGTCTAAGCTAGTAGGTTACAGGGGCACCCATAGCCTTCAGGCTCTCATCTTAGGAACTGGGAAATTGTAGCCTGGTTAATATGATGTGTTGCACTTTCAGGTTCATTGCAAAGGAGACATACCGTATTTTTCCGTGTACAGTCATACCTCTGGTTACGTTCGCTGTGGGTTGCATACACCACGGGATATGAACGCTCCAAAGCCGGAAGTACCAGAACAGGTTACTTCCGGGTTTGGCGATTCGTGCATGCGCAGAAGCACCGAATCGCACGGCGAGCATGTACAGATTCGACACTTCAGGTTGCGCACTGCTCCGGTTGCGAATGGGGCTCTGGAACGGATCCCGTTCGCATCCAGAGGTACCACTATATAAGACTAGGGTTTTTTCCTTAAAAAATAATGTCAAAAATTAGGGGGTGTCTTATACACGGATACATCTCCCCCATTTTCTTAAATCTGAGTCCCCAAAAATAGGGGGCATCATATACATGGGGGCATCTTATAGACAGAAAAATACAGTATTTCTAGGATGCAGAAGATCCCCATATCACTGCCAGACAAGTTTTTGACAGTATGTTTTGTTCAGAAAAGTGTTTAATTGAACTGGGGACTTCTGCAAAGCAAAACAGATCCTCTGCTGCTGAGCTAGGGCCCTTCTGCAAGGACAGGCAGGGCATGGGCCAGCCATCGTGACATTGCTTTTAAATCACTGGGGAAACAGGTGCTATCACACAGTAAATGACTATAGCAGGCAGTGAAGAGATGTCAACAATGCGTAACAACAAAGGGAGTGCCATTCAGGAAGTGATCCTTACTATGAGAAGATATTGGAAGCACACCCACATCTTCATCTGCAGAATATTTGAGGGTATGAGATTTAGATTTTGGAGATGTGGCCCTATCTGGTTTGCAAGGTGTGCCTTAAAAGAAGAAGAAGAAAAAAAGCTGCTTTTCTGTTGGAGGCCGTACACTTCTGACTATCCATTGCTAGAAACCGTAGGTGGGGAGAATCCCGTTTCCTTCAGATCCTGCTTGCAGGCTTCCCATAGGCATCTGGCTGGCTGCTCTGAGAAATGCACTTGATGGGCCCCTGGCCTGATCCACCAGGATTTATTATTATTATTATTATTATTATTATTATTATTATTATTATTATTATATTTATTTGTACCCCGCCTATCTGGCTGAGTCTCCCAGCCACTCTGGGCGGCTCCCAATAGAATATTAAAACAATACAGCATTAAATATTAAAAACTTCCCTAAAGAGGGCTGCCTTCAAATGTCTTTTAAAAATAGGATAGCTGCTTATTTCCTTGACATCTGTTGGAAGGGCGTTCCACAGGGCGGGTGCCACTACCGAGAAGGCCCTCTGTCTGGTTCCCTGTAACCTCACTTCTTGCAATGAGGGAACTGCCAGAAGTCCCTCGGCGCTGGATCTCAGTGTCCGGGCTGAATGATGGGGGTGGAGACGCTCCTTCAGGTGTACAGGACCGAGGCCGTATGAAACCAGAGCTTGTCATGGTCATTCATGCCTTAGAATGGCAGGATATGAATGACCAAAAAGTTTTTTTAATGTGTATGGTTGGAATAGCAGATGTAGCACTCTACCTCAGCTTCAGTTAGTTAAAAGACTTCAAGAATCTGGAAAGACCTCTGCCTGAGGCCTTGGAGAGACTTCATTAGGCACAGCAGCACTGGGCTGAATGATGTATAAAGCAGCATCCTTATTTTTTTATTTGATCAAAATGCATAGAAAGCTACGGTTAAACCAAGCTGTTGGAATATGCCAAAATGGCAAAATTGACTGGAAGGCTCAGGAACCAAGAAGACAAAAACTTCGATAAATAATGGGGGGGAAATATAATTTATTTAGGAGGCCACTTTAAGCCGATGAAAACATTGGCAGGATTTTAACAACACTTGTAATGTAGCAAATATTATGGTTAATATGGAAATATATAAAATATGGATTATGAAATAATATGCAGTTGAAAAGGTCAACAATAGGACCCATGGAGGGGATGGTGGGAAGCCTGGAGATTCAGAGAAATCTCTAAATATGGATATGTATTTTGTATTGTAACTCTACACTTGTAAAATCAAATAATAAAAATTATTTCAAAGTGGATGCAACAAACCTTTGCAAGAGCCACCAGGCTGTGCACGTGTGACTCCTTGTGATGGCTGTTGAATTCCAGGCAAAAGCAGGTTTTTCTTTATTTTTTCCACATGTCAGCTGTCCAAACTGAAATGAAGCGGCTACTTCCCTGGGTCTCGCACAGCCACAGAGGATCGCACTGGGAAATTGCTGGGCTGCGATGTGTGGCTGTGCTTGCAGCCAGCCCTGACCTCTGTTAGCACTTTGGTCTCTCTCTCTCTGCTTCCTGTTCGTGTTAGCTCTGCCTGAATTCTTCTCCCAGGGGGAATGTATGTTCCTTACCGAACGTCCTTCCTACAGCTGAGCCTGGACTGTTCAAATTAAATTATGACTCACCCGCAAAACCTCATCCGCAATACCAAGGGGAGAGGGGGAAGACTCCTTTGTGTGCAGATTTCCCTGCAGTATCTCTGGCAGAATCCATGACGTTAATACATGTAGTATCCACTCACCCATTGTAGCATCTAAGCCCTATTCAGGTGTGTGATACTCATGGGTACCAAATGTGTGAAGCAGGTAGCGAGAACACCTGAACTAGCCCTGCCCCTGGATGCTATAATGTGCATGCTAGCCAAGGATCCTGCTGCCACATGTTCAGCCTAAGAACAGAGGATGAGCCTGCTGGGAAACCCACAAGCAGGACCTGAGCACAAGAGCACAACCCCCTCCATCCTTCTGAAGGAAACCTATTTGAGTATGTAGGTACTCAACCAATATTGCCGTCGCTATGGAGGAAGTGCACGTATCTGCATTCAGCACAGCTGCCCTTCAGACTGATGTAAAATATCTGGCAGCAGCAGGGTCTGATCAATGGGAAAGTTGGCCTCCAAGGGCAGGGCTGGTCCACATGTTCTAACTGCTCACATTCCATGCTCACCACTTACCAAATGAAGGCCTGAATAGGGCTCTGGTTAGACCCGAATGTAGGAGATCGCCCTGCCAGGAGCATTACGTGCAGGTTGAATAGAACATGCATTGAATAGAATGAAAGTTTATGAGTCATGGCAGTGGGGAGACCATGTGTACAAATTCAACAGGGCTTTGTTTCTTTTGCTGCTGTTTTGTTAATGTTAAGATTATTTTATAGATATGAATGCTATAGTACTTTGTAAATCCTTATAATATGATTTTGGGTGTACCTGTGGTGTTTACCTTATTTATTTTTTAGTTGTTTTGTTAATAGTGTTACATAGATGGCAATTGTTTTGTTTGTGATTTGTGATCGTTTTACTGATGATTTGTTAAGTATTCTAAATGATTTGTGCTGTATTCTCGATGTTCCACTATGTTATTTTTATCTTTTGTTTGTAAGCCACTTTGGGATTTATTTGAATAAAATGTGGCATAGAAATAGAATCGAATCAATCAATCAGAAATGGTTGGACTCCAACTTCCATCAGCCCCAGCCAGCAATGCCGGTGATCAGTAGTGACAGGAGCTGCAATCCAGCAACACCTGAAGGGAACCATGTTGGTCAGTCTGAGCCTAATTCGACAGCATGTTGGATTAGTTCAGTGGGCTACTTCCAGCTAGAGCTACACATAGGAGTTTCCCTCCTTATCACTGCATGAGTCACATTTGCCCAACTGCAGTTTCAGGTCTTCTGTGGTGCTTGCTAGAGACAGTAAGCTAAGTTAAGAGTTATTATCCTGGGCAAAAAAAGAAAAGAAAAGAAAGCAAGTTGGATAGAGTGCCCTTCCCAAAAGCTGCCTGTTACCATGTCCCACAGAGAAAGAGGCACAGCTGATCAGAAGTTGCAGGACTACGGATAGCTCCAAGCGAGCAACTTGCTCCTACGAAAGTTGAAGGCAGGCTGCACCTTTTAAAGGTCTCACTCTCAGGCTCCCTCTCTCAGGCTCCATCCGCTTGCAACTATAGACTCTGTCCTTATATGCCAATAAAGGTGTTGAATTGAATTGACTCTGTCCTTTGGCCTGAAGACAGGCACTCTTCCCCCATTGCCTAGTCTCCAATCTGCTGCATTCTTTGCTCCGCTGGACTGGTGACATCCTTGGGGATGCATTTAGTTCATCGGTATCAGGGAAAGGTGTCCCTGAGAGTCCAGGCTCTGGCCCTACAAGTACAGGAGGTTCCTCTGGAGGCTCATGCTCCTCTGCCTCAGTTGTTCCCTGATCTCTAGCAGAAGGCTCAAAGAGCCCTGTACCTGATTGGACTCCAAGTCTAGATCAGTGGTGTAGTGGTAAATTCAGAAGTCTGGGGTCTCTTCATAATAATCACAACCACACCCCCTTCTGAACTTCTACACCCTTACACAATAATCTTGCAGTTAGACAACAATAATAATTAGGGATGCACTGCAACAATCAATGGAGATCTTTATGTGCTGCCTTTCAACTAGATCTACTGTTTTCTCTGCATATACATGGGCGAATGATTTGGAGTGCTCCAATATCTCCTTTTGGCGTGGCTTAAGTTGTGTTTTCCTTGAAGTTCCATTGCATGTATGAGAGCTTGCACACCATTCTCTTGAAACTGAAGCACCTTGTCTTTTCATTTTTGCCAAGCACCCACCTTTGAAACACACAGAACATGTCCCACATCCCTTCCCCAGAGTGACCCTTGGAGCCAATCCTCAGTAGCTGACTCACCTCCTTTCACTCTGATTTTCCCCAATCAGCACAAAGGCTGAGGAGGATTTTCAGTGTCTAAAAAGCTCCCCTTTCATGCTGATTGGGCAGCTCTAGGATGCTAGAGACAGGGGCCCTGCTGCAGAAATAGTGGCAGGTCTTCGGCCCTGGAGCACTGCACCTCTAACCTCAATTGCTGCTGGACTCTGGGGTCATGACTGCCTCCTTCAGATTCACAGAAATATGAGGTGGCTATTCTGGTTCCTGCTTTTTTGAAACATGGGAACTAAATAAAACCTACCCTCCCTGAAGAGGCCATGCAAACAATTACAAAAGGCAAGTACTTGCTTGCTGGCATTGGGGCGGAGTGGGGCACATGATGTACGGTTAAAGCTAAGCACATTTAGCCCTGGAGGCTGCCTGGGTGGGAAAGCACAGATAAGCTGATCAAACCCCCTGGAAGAAGACCGGGGTGGGGGGTGGGGGATAAGGAAAAGACATACAGTGGTACCTCTACTTACGAATGTTTCTACTTACGAATGGAGTTCCGTCCGCCATCTTGGATGCGGTTTAGATAGGATTTTTTTCTACTTACGAATTTTTAGATAGGGTTGCTTCTACTTACGAATTTTTTCTCCCAATGCATTCCTATGGGATTTGACTTACAATTTTTTTTGACTTACAAATGTGCTTTCGGAACGCATTAAATTCGTAAGTTGAGGTACCACTGTACATTCTTTTTAATCTGGCAATAGATTATTATTGTCATCTGAAAAGCTAAATGTATAAGCATCCCTGCTAAATTTCTACAGCTACAGTAGCCAGCTATTTTTATTTGGGGTGTGTGTGTGTGTGTGTGTATCGCTATATCCTAAAAATATTGAAGCAATTTACAATATCTATCTATCTATCTATCTATCTATCTATCTATCTATCTATCTATCTATCTATCTATCATCTATCTATCTATGTTTTAAAAAAACGTAAATGTTTACAACCAGAGGTCATCAACTAACTATTACAGCAATATATTTTCTTAATTGCCTGCTTAAGCCTGGTGGCACAGGAAAGTTTTCAGCAGGTGTCTAAAGGATGAAACAGAAGGTGCCTGCTGGATTTCTGCAGAGTGTTCCACAGGACTGGGCTGATGCGAAAGACTCGGTTTCTTGTTGCTGTCAGATGGCTGTGTGGCCACTATAAGGCAGAGTTGGATAGACCTGAACCTCAGGAGCTGCCTATCAGAGCCAGGTGCAAAACACACACAATTAGAACCAAAGAACAATGTGTTTCTGCGCTGATGGATTTGTTTACAGTACCAGTACTGTACTGTGTGAAACTCACTGCCTATTGATGTTAGGCAGATAGATGCCTTCATTGTACTATTTGGGAAGTCCGCCAAAAACTTTTCTTGTTGAGGCAAACCTACCTGGATGCAGGTGGTGCTGTGGGTTAAACCACAGAGCCTAGGGCTTGCCGATCAGAAGGTCGGCGGTTCAAATCCCCGCGACGGGGTGAGCTCCCATTGCTCGGTCCCAGCTCCTGCCAACCTAGCAGTTCGAAAGCACGTCAAAGTGCAAGTAGATAAATAGGTAAAGCGGGAAGGTAAACGGCATTTCCGTGTGCTGCTCTGGTTCACCAGAAGCGGCTTTGCCATGCTGGCCACATGACCTGGAATCTGTACGCCAGCTCCCTCTGCCAATAACGCGAGATGAGCGCCGCAACCCCAGAGTCGGTCATGACTTGACCAAATAGTCAGGGGTACCTTTACCTTTACCGTTACCTGGACATGAAATGTTATAATGTACATTTGTTGTGTTGCTTTTGCCTATATTCTAATCCTATTATCTTGAGGCTATTTTATTATGTCTGCTTTTATTGCTATTTTTAATTAATACTTCATGGTATTCTATGTAAACTGCTTAGAGCTATAGGGAGGAATTCCGATGTTGCGCATCTTAGCCTATCAGATGGAACAATCCCTCCTCTCTTCTCCTGGGCCAATTTTGGGATGTGTTGGAGGAGCTACATTGCACAAGGCAGAAGTCCTTGTGTAAGAGTTCCACTGGCAGGATTTGTTCTGTGGTGGCTCCCCCATTTGTAGAATGGTCTCCGCAAGGAAGCTCGCTTGGTGCCATCATTATGTATCTTTAGATGCCGGGCAAAAGCTTTCCTCTATAACCATGCATCTGGACTTTAACTAACTGTGGCCGTTAAGAGGTGGGTGGGATGTTTTTAATGTATTGTTTTCCCTCCTTGATTTTAATGTATCTATGTGGGGTTTTTTTTTTCTTTGTATGTTACTTTGAGTTGACCTGGGCAAGATAAAATAGCTAACAAATATAATAAATCATACTAATAATATTATTTGCCTAATCCCATCCATTGGGTTGTAGCTGACTAAATTATACTTGGAGCGGACCCACTGAAATTAAAGGACTGAAGTGAGTCACCTCCATGCTTTTCAATAGATCTACTCTGAGCAGGACTAACATTGGAGACAAGCCACATGCCTTAATTGGCATGTAAATCTTGCAAAATAAAATAAATAAAACTGAAGTGTGTTGAGCTCAAGAGTCCTTTCACTCAAAACAAAACAAAGCAAAGCAAAGCAAAACAAAACAAAAAACACCACTCCTGGTTAGCTTTCTTCATTCCAGCAGTCTCATTTAGGTGTGTGAGAAGGGAAGCTATTTTACTCTTGCTATTGTTAAACAGTTGGGAGCAGACAACCCTTGCTGATCTATCACAAATCACCCAGAGATCTGCCTGTAGACCCTAATCTACCCTCTTGCGTAGTCCTGCTGCAAGGGACCATCTCAGCCTCCATCTCTTTCTCTGGGAATCCAGCCATTTCTTATGGGAAACCATGGCCAGCTGAGACTAGACTTGCAGGCGCTGGCTTTAGCAAGGTCAGGTGAGACAAAGCTGCACCAGAAAGGAAAGCTTGCCAGCTGTAAATGGGTGAGAAAAGGTGGGTTCGGAGCCAAGAGGAACTTTCCACTGCTCCTGTCGGCTCAGAAGGTTAAATACCAAGAAGGGCTGGGAGACTAGGGCGCCTAGCCAGGCCCAGCCATTCCCAGGATCTTAGCACTAGCAGCAGTTGCCAAGCAGAAGCTCATATTAGTTCATATTAGCTCTCTCGGCATAGCAGCTTGCAGATATTTATTAACATGCTTCCTCCCTCTGCTCAATCAC